>NC_072015.1:40246011-40387094 GCF_027791375.1 Indicator indicator | reverse complement strand
GGTGACCAGGCAGACAGGAAGGAGGTTCTGGAGAGGGAGGGTGACCAGGGCAGACAGGAAGGAGGTTCTGGAGAGGGAGGGTGACCAGGACAGACAGGAAGGAGGTTCTGGAGAGGGAGGGTGACCAGGACAGACAGGAAGGAGGTTCTGGAGAGGGAGGGTGACCAGGACAGACAGGAAGGAGGTTCTGGAGAGGGAGGGTGACCAGGACAGACAGGAAGGAGGTTCTGGAGAGGGAGGGTGACCAGGACAGAGAGGAAGGAGGTTCTGGAGAGGGAGGGTGACCAGGACAGACAGGAAGGAGGTTCTGGAGAGGGAGGGTGACCAGGACAGACAGGAAGGAGGTTCTGGAGAGGGAGGGTGACCAGGACAGAGAGGAAGGAGGTTCTGGAGAGGGAGGGTGACCAGGACAGAGAGGAAGGAGGTTCTGGAGAGGGAGGGTGACCAGGACAGACAGGAAGGAGGTTCTGGAGAGGGAGGGTGACCAGGACAGAGAGGAAGGAGGTTCTGGAGAGGGAGGGTGACCAGGGCAGACAGGAAGGAGGTTCTGGAGAGGGAGGGTGACCAGGGCAGACAGGAAGGAGGTTCTGGAGAGGGAGGGTGACCAGGGCAGACAGGAAGGAGGTTCTGGAGAGGGAGGGTGACCAGGACAGACAGGAAGGAGGTTCTGGAGAGGGAGGGTGACCAGGACAGACAGGAAGGAGGTTCTGGAGAGGGAGGGTGACCAGGACAGACAGGAAGGAGGTTCTGGAGAGGGAGGGTGACCAGGGCAGACAGGAAGGAGGTTCTGGAGAGGGAGGGTGACCAGGACAGACAGGAAGGAGGTTCTGGAGAGGGAGGGTGACCAGGGCAGACAGGAAGGAGGTTCTGGAGAGGGAGGGTGACCAGGACAGACAGGAAGGAGGTTCTGGAGAGGGAGGGTGACCAGGGCAGACAGGAAGGAGGTTCTGGAGAGGGAGGGTGACCAGGACAGAGAGGAAGGAGGTTCTGGAGAGGGAGGGTGACCAGGGACAGACAGGAAGGAGGTTCTGGAGAGGGAGGGTGACCAGGACAGACAGGAAGGAGGTTCTGGAGAGGGAGGGTGACCAGGACAGAGAGGAAGGAGGTTCTGGAGAGGGAGGGTGACCAGGACAGACAGGAAGGAGGTTCTGGAGAGGGAGGGTGACCAGGACAGACAGGAAGGAGGTTCTGGAGAGGGAGGGTGACCAGGACAGAGAGGAAGGAGGTTCTGGAGAGGGAGGGTGACCAGGACAGACAGGAAGGAGGTTCTGGAGAGGGAGGGTGACCAGGACAGAGAGGAAGGAGGTTCTGGAGAGGGAGGGTGACCAGGACAGAGAGGAAGGAGGTTCTGGAGAGGGAGGGTGACCAGGACAGACAGGAAGGAGGTTCTGGAGAGGGAGGGTGACCAGGACAGACAGGAAGGAGGTTCTGGAGAGGGAGGGTGACCAGGACAGACAGGAAGGAGGTTCTGGAGAGGGAGGGTGACCAGGACAGACAGGAAGGAGGTTCTGGAGAGGGAGGGTGACCAGGACAGACAGGAAGGAGGTTCTGGAGAGGGAGGGTGACCAGGACAGACAGGAAGGAGGTTCTGGAGAGGGAGGGTGACCAGGACAGACAGGAAGGAGGTTCTGGAGAGGGAGGGTGACCAGGGCAGACAGGAAGGAGGTTCTGGAGAGGGAGGGTGACCAGGACAGACAGGAAGGAGGTTCTGGAGAGGGAGGGTGACCAGGACAGACAGGAAGGAGGTTCTGGAGAGGGAGGGTGACCAGGACAGACAGGAAGGAGGTTCTGGAGAGGGAGGGTGACCAGGACAGACAGGAAGGAGGTTCTGGAGAGGGAGGGTGACCAGGACAGACAGGAAGGAGGTTCTGGAGAGGGAGGGTGACCAGGGCAGAGAGGAAGGAGGTTCTGGAGAGGGAGGGTGACCAGGACAGACAGGAAGGAGGTTCTGGAGAGGGAGGGTGACCAGGACAGACAGGAAGGAGGTTCTGGAGAGGGAGGGTGACCAGGACAGACAGGAAGGAGGTTCTGGAGAGGGAGGGTGACCAGGACAGACAGGAAGGAGGTTCTGGAGAGGGAGGGTGACCAGGACAGAGAGGAAGGAGGTTCTGGAGAGGGAGGGTGACCAGGACAGACAGGAAGGAGGTTCTGGAGAGGGAGGGTGACCAGGACAGAGAGGAAGGAGGTTCTGGAGAGGGAGGGTGACCAGGACAGACAGGAAGGAGGTTCTGGAGAGGGAGGGTGACCAGGACAGACAGGAAGGAGGTTCTGGAGAGGGAGGGTGACCAGGACAGAGAGGAAGGAGGTTCTGGAGAGGGAGGGTGACCAGGACAGAGAGGAAGGGGAGGTTCTGGAGAGGGAGGGTGACCAGGGAAGACAGGAAGGAGGGTCTGGAGAGGGAGAGTGACCAGGGCAGAGAGGAAGGAGGTTCTGGAGAGGGAGGGTGACCAGGACAGAGTGGAAGGAGGTTCTGGAGAGGGAGGGTGACCAGGACAGAGAGGAAGGAGGTTCTGGAGAGGGAGGATGACCAGGACAGACAGGAAGGAGGTTCTGGAGAGGGAGGGTGACCAGGACAGACAGGAAGGAGGTTCTGGAGAGGGAGGGTGACCAGGACAGACAGGAAGGAGGTTCTGGAGAGGGAGGGTGACCAGGACAGACAGGAAGGAGGTTCTGGAGAGGGAGGGTGACCAGGGCAGACAGGAAGGAGGTTCTGGAGAGGGAGGGTGACCAGGACAGACAGGAAGGAGGTTCTGGAGAGGGAGGGTGACCAGGGCAGACAGGAAGGAGGTTCTGGAGAGGGAGGGTGACCAGGACAGACAGGAAGGAGGTTCTGGAGAGGGAGGGTGACCAGGACAGACAGGAAGGAGGTTCTGGAGAGGGAGGGTGACCAGGACAGACAGGAAGGAGGTTCTGGAGAGGGAGGGTGACCAGGACAGACAGGAAGGAGGTTCTGGAGAGGGAGGGTGACCAGGGCAGACAGGAAGGAGGTTCTGGAGAGGGAGGGTGACCAGGACAGACAGGAAGGAGGTTCTGGAGAGGGAGGGTGACCAGGGCAGACAGGAAGGAGGTTCTGGAGAGGGAGGGTGACCAGGACAGACAGGAAGGAGGTTCTGGAGAGGGAGGGTGACCAGGACAGACAGGAAGGAGGTTCTGGAGAGGGAGGGTGACCAGGACAGACAGGAAGGAGGTTCTGGAGAGGGAGGGTGACCAGGACAGACAGGAAGGAGGTTCTGGAGAGGGAGGGTGACCAGGACAGACAGGAAGGAGGTTCTGGAGAGGGAGGGTGACCAGGGCAGACAGGAAGGAGGTTCTGGAGAGGGAGGGTGACCAGGACAGACAGGAAGGAGGTTCTGGAGAGGGAGGGTGACCAGGACAGAGAGGAAGGAGGTTCTGGAGAGGGAGGGTGACCAGGACAGACAGGAAGGAGGTTCTGGAGAGGGAGGGTGACCAGGGCAGACAGGAAGGAGGTTCTGGAGAGGGAGGGTGACCAGGACAGAGAGGAAGGAGGTTCTGGAGAGGGAGGGTGACCAGGACAGACAGGAAGGAGGTTCTGGAGAGGGAGGGTGACCAGGACAGACAGGAAGGAGGTTCTGGAGAGGGAGGGTGACCAGGACAGACAGGAAGGAGGTTCTGGAGAGGGAGGGTGACCAGGACAGACAGGAAGGAGGTTCTGGAGAGGGAGGGTGACCAGGACAGACAGGAAGGAGGTTCTGGAGAGGGAGGGTGACCAGGACAGACAGGAAGGAGGTTCTGGAGAGGGAGGGTGACCAGGACAGACAGGAAGGAGGTTCTGGAGAGGGAGGGTGACCAGGACAGACAGGAAGGAGGTTCTGGAGAGGGAGGGTGACCAGGACAGACAGGAAGGAGGTTCTGGAGAGGGAGGGTGACCAGGACAGACAGGAAGGAGGTTCTGGAGAGGGAGGGTGACCAGGACAGAGAGGAAGGAGGTTCTGGAGAGGGAGGGTGACCAGGACAGACAGGAAGGAGGTTCTGGAGAGGGAGGGTGACCAGGACAGACAGGAAGGAGGTTCTGGAGAGGGAGGGTGACCAGGACAGACAGGAAGGAGGTTCTGGAGAGGGAGGGTGACCAGGACAGACAGGAAGGAGGTTCTGGAGAGGGAGGGTGACCAGGACAGACAGGAAGGAGGTTCTGGAGAGGGAGGGTGACCAGGACAGACAGGAAGGAGGTTCTGGAGAGGGAGGGTGACCAGGACAGACAGGAAGGAGGTTCTGGAGAGGGAGGGTGACCAGGACAGACAGGAAGGAGGTTCTGGAGAGGGAGGGTGACCAGGACAGACAGGAAGGAGGTTCTGGAGAGGGAGGGTGACCAGGACAGACAGGAAGGAGGTTCTGGAGAGGGAGGGTGACCAGGGCAGACAGGAAGGAGGTTCTGGAGAGGGAGGGTGACCAGGACAGAGAGGAAGGAGGTTCTGGAGAGGGAGGGTGACCAGGCAGAGAGGAAGGAGGTTCTGGAGAGGGAGGGTGACCAGGACAGACAGGAAGGAGGTTCTGGAGAGGGAGGGTGACCAGGACAGACAGGAAGGAGGTTCTGGAGAGGGAGGGTGACCAGGGCAGACAGGAAGGAGGTTCTGGAGAGGGAGGGTGACCAGGACAGACAGGAAGGAGGTTCTGGAGAGGGAGGGTGACCAGGACAGACAGGAAGGAGGTTCTGGAGAGGGAGGGTGACCAGGGCAGACAGGAAGGAGGTTCTGGAGAGGGAGGGTGACCAGGACAGAGAGGAAGGAGGTTCTGGAGAGGGAGGGTGACCAGGGCAGAGAGGAAGGAGGTTCTGGAGAGGGAGGGTGACCAGGACAGAGAGGAAGGAGGTTCTGGAGAGGGAGGGTGACCAGGACAGAGAGGAAGGAGGTTCTGGAGAGGGAGGGTGACCAGGACAGACAGGAAGGAGGTTCTGGAGAGGGAGGGTGACCAGGACAGACAGGAAGGAGGTTCTGGAGAGGGAGGGTGACCAGGACAGAGAGGAAGGAGGTTCTGGAGAGGGAGGGTGACCAGGACAGACAGGAAGGAGGTTCTGGAGAGGGAGGGTGACCAGGACAGACAGGAAGGAGGTTCTGGAGAGGGAGGGTGACCAGGGCAGACAGGAAGGAGGTTCTGGAGAGGGAGGGTGACCAGGACAGACAGGAAGGAGGTTCTGGAGAGGGAGGGTGACCAGGACAGACAGGAAGGAGGTTCTGGAGAGGGAGGGTGACCAGGACAGACAGGAAGGAGGTTCTGGAGAGGGAGGGTGACCAGGACAGACAGGAAGGAGGTTCTGGAGAGGGAGGGTGACCAGGACAGACAGGAAGGAGGTTCTGGAGAGGGAGGGTGACCAGGACAGACAGGAAGGAGGTTCTGGAGAGGGAGGGTGACCAGGACAGACAGGAAGGAGGTTCTGGAGAGGGAGGGTGACCAGGACAGAGAGGAAGGAGGTTCTGGAGAGGGAGGGTGACCAGGACAGACAGGAAGGAGGTTCTGGAGAGGGAGGGTGACCAGGACAGACAGGAAGGAGGTTCTGGAGAGGGAGGGTGACCAGGACAGACAGGAAGGAGGTTCTGGAGAGGGAGGGTGACCAGGACAGACAGGAAGGAGGTTCTGGAGAGGGAGGGTGACCAGGACAGACAGGAAGGAGGTTCTGGAGAGGGAGGGTGACCAGGACAGACAGGAAGGAGGTTCTGGAGAGGGAGGGTGACCAGGGCAGACAGGAAGGAGGTTCTGGAGAGGGAGGGTGACCAGGACAGACAGGAAGGAGGTTCTGGAGAGGGAGGGTGACCAGGACAGACAGGAAGGAGGTTCTGGAGAGGGAGGGTGACCAGGACAGACAGGAAGGAGGTTCTGGAGAGGGAGGGTGACCAGGACAGACAGGAAGGAGGTTCTGGAGAGGGAGGGTGACCAGGACAGACAGGAAGGAGGTTCTGGAGAGGGAGGGTGACCAGGACAGACAGGAAGGAGGTTCTGGAGAGGGAGGGTGACCAGGACAGACAGGAAGGAGGTTCTGGAGAGGGAGGGTGACCAGGACAGACAGGAAGGAGGTTCTGGAGAGGGAGGGTGACCAGGGCAGAGAGGAAGGAGGTTCTGGAGAGGGAGGGTGACCAGGACAGAAGGAAGGAGGTTCTGGAGAGGGAGGGTGACCAGGACAGACAGGAAGGAGGTTCTGGAGAGGGAGGGTGACCAGGACAGACAGGAAGGAGGTTCTGGTGAGGGAGGGTGACCAGGACAGAGAGGATGGAGGTTCTGGAGAGGGAGGGTGACCAGGACAGACAGGAAGGAGGTTCTGGAGAGGGTGGGTGACCAGGGCAGAGAGGAAGGAGGTTCTGGAGAGGGAGGGTGACCAGGACAGACAGGAAGGAGGTTCTGGAGAGGGAGGGTGACCAGGACAGACAGGAAGGAGGTTCTGGAGAGGGAGGGTGACCAGGACAGAGAGGAAGGAGGTTCTGGAGAGGGAGGGTGACCAGGACAGACAGGAAGGAGGTTCTGGAGAGGGAGGGTGACCAGGACAGACAGGAAGGAGGTTCTGGAGAGGGAGGGTGACCAGGACAGACAGGAAGGAGGTTCTGGAGAGGGAGGGTGACCAGGACAGACAGGAAGGAGGTTCTGGAGAGGGAGGGTGACCAGGACAGAGAGGAAGGAGGTTCTGGAGAGGGAGGGTGACCAGGACAGACAGGAAGGAGGTTCTGGAGAGGGAGGGTGACCAGGACAGACAGGAAGGAGGTTCTGGAGAGGGAGGGTGACCAGGACAGACAGGAAGGAGGTTCTGGAGAGGGAGGGTGACCAGGACAGACAGGAAGGAGGTTCTGGAGAGGGAGGGTGACCAGGGCAGACAGGAAGGAGGTTCTGGAGAGGGAGGGTGACCAGGACAGACAGGAAGGCGGTTCTGGAGAGGGAGGGTGACCAGGACAGACAGGAAGGAGGTTCTGGAGAGGGAGGGTGACCAGGACAGACAGGAAGGAGGTTCTGGAGAGGGAGGGTGACCAGGCAGACAGGAAGGAGGTTCTGGAGAGGGAGGGTGACCAGGACAGACAGGAAGGAGGTTCTGGAGAGGGAGGGTGACCAGGACAGACAGGAAGGAGGTTCTGGAGAGGGAGGGTGACCAGGACAGACAGGAAGGAGGTTCTGGAGAGGGAGGGTGACCAGGACAGACAGGAAGGAGGTTCTGGAGAGGGAGGGTGACCAGGACAGAGAGGAAGGAGGTTCTGGAGAGGGAGGGTGACCAGGACAGACAGGAAGGAGGTTCTGGAGAGGGAGGGTGACCAGGACAGACAGGAAGGAGGTTCTGGAGAGGGAGGGTGACCAGGACAGACAGGAAGGAGGTTCTGGAGAGGGAGGGTGACCAGGACAGACAGGAAGGAGGTTCTGGAGAGGGAGGGTGACCAGGACAGAGAGGAAGGAGGTTCTGGAGAGGGAGGGTGACCAGGACAGAGAGGAAGGGGAGGTTCTGGAGAGGGAGGGTGACCAGGACAGAGAGGAAGGAGGTTCTGGAGAGGGAGGGTGACCAGGACAGAGAGGAAGGAGGTTCTGGAGAGGGAGGGTGACCAGGACAGAGAGGAAGGAGGTTCTGGAGAGGGAGGGTGACCAGGACAGACAGGAAGGAGGTTCTGGAGAGGGAGGGTGACCAGGACAGACAGGAAGGAGGTTCTGGAGAGGGAGGGTGACCAGGACAGACAGGAAGGAGGTTCTGGAGAGGGAGGGTGACCAGGACAGACAGGAAGGAGGTTCTGGAGAGGGAGGGTGACCAGGACAGACAGGAAGGAGGTTCTGGAGAGGGAGGGTGACCAGGACAGACAGGAAGGAGGTTCTGGAGAGGGAGGGTGACCAGGACAGACAGGAAGGAGGTTCTGGAGAGGGAGGGTGACCAGGACAGACAGGAAGGAGGTTCTGGAGAGGGAGGGTGACCAGGGCAGACAGGAAGGAGGTTCTGGAGAGGGAGGGTGACCAGGACAGACAGGAAGGAGGTTCTGGAGAGGGAGGGTGACCAGGACAGACAGGAAGGAGGTTCTGGAGAGGGAGGGTGACCAGGCAGAGAGGAAGGAGGTTCTGGAGAGGGAGGGTGACCAGGACAGACAGGAAGGAGGTTCTGGAGAGGGAGGGTGACCAGGACAGACAGGAAGGAGGTTCTGGAGAGGGAGGGTGACCAGGACAGACAGGAAGGAGGTTCTGGAGAGGGAGGGTGACCAGGGCAGACAGGAAGGAGGTTCTGGAGAGGGAGGGTGACCAGGACAGACAGGAAGGAGGTTCTGGAGAGGGAGGGTGACCAGGACAGACAGGAAGGAGGTTCTGGAGAGGGAGGGTGACCAGGGCAGACAGGAAGGAGGTTCTGGAGAGGGAGGGTGACCAGGACAGACAGGAAGGAGGTTCTGGAGAGGGAGGGTGACCAGGACAGACAGGAAGGAGGTTCTGGAGAGGGAGGGTGACCAGGACAGAGAGGAAGGAGGTTCTGGAGAGGGAGGGTGACCAGGACAGAGAGGAAGGAGGTTCTGGAGAGGGAGGGTGACCAGGACAGACAGGAAGGAGGTTCTGGAGAGGGAGGGTGACCAGGACAGACAGGAAGGAGGTTCTGGAGAGGGAGGGTGACCAGGACAGAGAGGAAGGAGGTTCTGGAGAGGGAGGGTGACCAGGACAGAGAGGAAGGAGGTTCTGGAGAGGGAGGGTGACCAGGACAGACAGGAAGGAGGTTCTGGAGAGGGAGGGTGACCAGGACAGACAGGAAGGAGGTTCTGGAGAGGGAGGGTGACCAGGACAGACAGGAAGGAGGTTCTGGAGAGGGAGGGTGACCAGGACAGACAGGAAGGAGGTTCTGGAGAGGGAGGGTGACCAGGACAGACAGGAAGGAGGTTCTGGAGAGGGAGGGTGACCAGGACAGACAGGAAGGAGGTTCTGGAGAGGGAGGGTGACCAGGACAGAGAGGAAGGAGGTTCTGGAGAGGGAGGGTGACCAGGACAGACAGGAAGGAGGTTCTGGAGAGGGAGGGTGACCAGGACAGACAGGAAGGAGGTTCTGGAGAGGGAGGGTGACCAGGACAGACAGGAAGGAGGTTCTGGAGAGGGAGGGTGACCAGGACAGACAGGAAGGAGGTTCTGGAGAGGGAGGGTGACCAGGACAGACAGGAAGGAGGTTCTGGAGAGGGAGGGTGACCAGGACAGACAGGAAGGAGGTTCTGGAGAGGGAGGGTGACCAGGACAGACAGGAAGGAGGTTCTGGAGAGGGAGGGTGACCAGGACAGACAGGAAGGAGGTTCTGGAGAGGGAGGGTGACCAGGACAGACAGGAAGGAGGTTCTGGAGAGGGAGGGTGACCAGGACAGACAGGAAGGAGGTTCTGGAGAGGGAGGGTGACCAGGACAGACAGGAAGGAGGTTCTGGAGAGGGAGGGTGACCAGGACAGACAGGAAGGAGGTTCTGGAGAGGGAGGGTGACCAGGACAGACAGGAAGGAGGTTCTGGAGAGGGAGGGTGACCAGGACAGACAGGAAGGAGGTTCTGGAGAGGGAGGGTGACCAGGACAGACAGGAAGGAGGTTCTGGAGAGGGAGGGTGACCAGGACAGACAGGAAGGAGGTTCTGGAGAGGGAGGGTGACCAGGACAGACAGGAAGGAGGTTCTGGAGAGGGAGGGTGACCAGGACAGACAGGAAGGAGGTTCTGGAGAGGGAGGGTGACCAGGACAGACAGGAAGGAGGTTCTGGAGAGGGAGGGTGACCAGGACAGACAGGAAGGAGGTTCTGGAGAGGGAGGGTGACCAGGACAGACAGGAAGGAGGTTCTGGAGAGGGAGGGTGACCAGGACAGAGAGGAAGGAGGTTCTGGAGAGGGAGGGTGACCAGGACAGACAGGAAGGAGGTTCTGGAGAGGGAGGGTGACCAGGACAGAGAGGAAGGAGGTTCTGGAGAGGGAGGGTGACCAGGACAGAGAGGAAGGAGGTTCTGGAGAGGGAGGGTGACCAGGACAGACAGGAAGGAGGTTCTGGAGAGGGAGGGTGACCAGGACAGACAGGAAGGAGGTTCTGGAGAGGGAGGGTGACCAGGACAGACAGGAAGGAGGTTCTGGAGAGGGAGGGTGACCAGGACAGACAGGAAGGAGGTTCTGGAGAGGGAGGGTGACCAGGACAGACAGGAAGGAGGTTCTGGAGAGGGAGGGTGACCAGGACAGAGAGGAAGGAGGTTCTGGAGAGGGAGGGTGACCAGGACAGAGAGGAAGGAGGTTCTGGAGAGGGAGGGTGACCAGGACAGACAGGAAGGAGGTTCTGGAGAGGGAGGGTGACCAGGACAGACAGGAAGGAGGTTCTGGAGAGGGAGGGTGACCAGGGCAGACAGGAAGGAGGTTCTGGAGAGGGAGGGTGACCAGGACAGAGAGGAAGGAGGTTCTGGAGAGGGAGGGTGACCAGGACAGACAGGAAGGAGGTTCTGGAGAGGGAGGGTGACCAGGACAGACAGGAAGGAGGTTCTGGAGAGGGAGGGTGACCAGGGCAGACAGGAAGGAGGTTCTGGAGAGGGAGGGTGACCAGGACAGACAGGAAGGAGGTTCTGGAGAGGGAGGGTGACCAGGACAGAGAGGAAGGAGGTTCTGGAGAGGGAGGGTGACCAGGACAGACAGGAAGGAGGTTCTGGAGAGGGAGGGTGACCAGGACAGACAGGAAGGAGGTTCTGGAGAGGGAGGGTGACCAGGGCAGACAGGAAGGAGGTTCTGGAGAGGGAGGGTGACCAGGACAGACAGGAAGGAGGTTCTGGAGAGGGAGGGTGACCAGGACAGAGAGGAAGGAGGTTCTGGAGAGGGAGGGTGACCAGGACAGACAGGAAGGAGGTTCTGGAGAGGGAGGGTGACCAGGGCAGAGAGGAAGGAGGTTCTGGAGAGGGAGGGTGACCAGGACAGACAGGAAGGAGGTTCTGGAGAGGGAGGGTGACCAGGACAGACAGGAAGGAGGTTCTGGAGAGGGAGGGTGACCAGGACAGACAGGAAGGAGGTTCTGGAGAGGGAGGGTGACCAGGACAGACAGGAAGGAGGTTCTGGAGAGGGAGGGTGACCAGGACAGACAGGAAGGAGGTTCTGGAGAGGGAGGGTGACCAGGGCAGACAGGAAGGAGGTTCTGGAGAGGGAGGGTGACCAGGACAGACAGGAAGGAGGTTCTGGAGAGGGAGGGTGACCAGGCAGACAGGAAGGAGGTTCTGGAGAGGGAGGGTGACCAGGACAGACAGGAAGGAGGTTCTGGAGAGGGAGGGTGACCAGGACAGAGAGGAAGGAGGTTCTGGAGAGGGAGGGTGACCAGGACAGACAGGAAGGAGGTTCTGGAGAGGGAGGGTGACCAGGACAGACAGGAAGGAGGTTCTGGAGAGGGAGGGTGACCAGGACAGACAGGAAGGAGGTTCTGGAGAGGGAGGGTGACCAGGACAGACAGGAAGGAGGTTCTGGAGAGGGAGGGTGACCAGGACAGACAGGAAGGAGGTTCTGGAGAGGGAGGGTGACCAGGACAGACAGGAAGGAGGTTCTGGAGAGGGAGGGTGACCAGGACAGAGAGGAAGGAGGTTCTGGAGAGGGAGGGTGACCAGGGCAGACAGGAAGGAGGTTCTGGAGAGGGAGGGTGACCAGGACAGAGAGGAAGGAGGTTCTGGAGAGGGAGGGTGACCAGGACAGACAGGAAGGAGGTTCTGGAGAGGGAGGGTGACCAGGACAGAGAGGAAGGAGGTTCTGGAGAGGGAGGGTGACCAGGACAGAGAGGAAGGAGGTTCTGGAGAGGGAGGGTGACCAGGACAGACAGGAAGGAGGTTCTGGAGAGGGAGGGTGACCAGGACAGAGAGGAAGGAGGTTCTGGAGAGGGAGGGTGACCAGGACAGACAGGAAGGAGGTTCTGGAGAGGGAGGGTGACCAGGACAGACAGGAAGGAGGTTCTGGAGAGGGAGGGTGACCAGGACAGACAGGAAGGAGGTTCTGGAGAGGGAGGGTGACCAGGACAGACAGGAAGGAGGTTCTGGAGAGGGAGGGTGACCAGGACAGACAGGAAGGAGGTTCTGGAGAGGGAGGGTGACCAGGACAGACAGGAAGGAGGTTCTGGAGAGGGAGGGTGACCAGGACAGACAGGAAGGAGGTTCTGGAGAGGGAGGGTGACCAGGACAGACAGGAAGGAGGTTCTGGAGAGGGAGGGTGACCAGGACAGACAGGAAGGAGGTTCTGGAGAGGGAGGGTGACCAGGGCAGAGAGGAAGGAGGTTCTGGAGAGGGAGGGTGACCAGGACAGAGAGGAAGGAGGTTCTGGAGAGGGAGGGTGACCAGGACAGACAGGAAGGAGGTTCTGGAGAGGGAGGGTGACCAGGACAGACAGGAAGGAGGGTCTGGAGAGGGAGGGTGACCAGGGCAGAGAGGAAGGAGGTTCTGGAGAGGGAGGATGACCAGGACAGACAGGAAGGAGGTTCTGGAGAGGGAGGGTGACCAGGGCAGACAGGAAGGAGGTTCTGGAGAGGGAGGGTGACCAGGACAGACAGGAAGGAGGTTCTGGAGAGGGAGGGTGACCAGGACAGACAGGAAGGAGGTTCTGGAGAGGGAGGGTGACCAGGACAGACAGGAAGGGGGCTCTGGAGAGGGAGGGTGACCAGGGCAGACAGGAAGGAGGTTCTGGAGAGGGAGGGTGACCAGGACAGACAGGAAGGAGGTTCTGGAGAGGGAGGGTGACCAGGGCAGAGAGGAAGGAGGTTCTGGAGAGGGAGGGTGACCAGGACAGACAGGAAGGAGGTTCTGGAGAGGGAGGGTGACCAGGACAGAGAGGAAGGAGGTTCTGGAGAGGGAGGGTGACCAGGACAGACAGGAAGGAGGTTCTGGAGAGGGAGGGTGACCAGGGCAGAGAGGAAGGAGGTTCTGGAGAGGGAGGGTGACCAGGACAGACAGGAAGGAGGTTCTGGAGAGGGAGGGTGACCAGGACAGAGAGGAAGGAGGTTCTGGAGAGGGAGGGTGACCAGGACAGACAGGAAGGAGGTTCTGGAGAGGGAGGGTGACCAGGACAGACAGGAAGGAGGTTCTGGAGAGGGAGGGTGACCAGGACAGACAGGAAGGAGGTTCTGGAGAGGGAGGGTGACCAGGACAGACAGGAAGGAGGTTCTGGAGAGGGAGGGTGACCAGGACAGACAGGAAGGAGGTTCTGGAGAGGGAGGGTGACCAGGACAGACAGGAAGGAGGTTCTGGAGAGGGAGGGTGACCAGGGCAGACAGGAAGGAGGTTCTGGAGAGGGAGGGTGACCAGGACAGACAGGAAGGAGGTTCTGGAGAGGGAGGGTGACCAGGACAGAGAGGAAGGAGGTTCTGGAGAGGGAGGGTGACCAGGGCAGACAGGAAGGAGGTTCTGGAGAGGGAGGGTGACCAGGACAGACAGGAAGGAGGTTCTGGAGAGGGAGGGTGACCAGGACAGACAGGAAGGAGGTTCTGGAGAGGGAGGGTGACCAGGACAGAGAGGAAGGAGGTTCTGGAGAGGGAGGGTGACCAGGACAGACAGGAAGGAGGTTCTGGAGAGGGAGGGTGACCAGGACAGACAGGAAGGAGGTTCTGGAGAGGGAGGGTGACCAGGACAGACAGGAAGGAGGTTCTGGAGAGGGAGGGTGACCAGGACAGACAGGAAGGAGGTTCTGGAGAGGGAGGGTGACCAGGACAGACAGGAAGGAGGTTCTGGAGAGGGAGGGTGACCAGGACAGACAGGAAGGAGGTTCTGGAGAGGGAGGGTGACCAGGACAGACAGGAAGGAGGTTCTGGAGAGGGAGGGTGACCAGGACAGACAGGAAGGAGGTTCTGGAGAGGGAGGGTGACCAGGACAGACAGGAAGGAGGTTCTGGAGAGGGAGGGTGACCAGGACAGACAGGAAGGAGGTTCTGGAGAGGGAGGGTGACAGGGCAGACAGGAAGGAGGTTCTGGAGAGGGAGGGTGACCAGGGCAGACAGGAAGGAGGTTCTGGAGAGGGAGGGTGACCAGGACAGACAGGAAGGAGGTTCTGGAGAGGGAGGGTGACCAGGACAGACAGGAAGGAGGTTCTGGAGAGGGAGGGTGACCAGGACAGACAGGAAGGAGGTTCTGGAGAGGGAGGGTGACCAGGACAGACAGGAAGGAGGTTCTGGAGAGGGAGGGTGACCAGGACAGACAGGAAGGAGGTTCTGGAGAGGGAGGGTGACCAGGGCAGACAGGAAGGAGGTTCTGGAGAGGGAGGGTGACCAGGGCAGACAGGAAGGAGGTTCTGGAGAGGGAGGGTGACCAGGACAGAGAGGAAGGAGGTTCTGGAGAGGGAGGGTGACCAGGACAGACAGGAAGGAGGTTCTGGAGAGGGAGGGTGACCAGGACAGACAGGAAGGAGGTTCTGGAGAGGGAGGGTGACCAGGACAGACAGGAAGGAGGTTCTGGAGAGGGAGGGTGACCAGGACAGACAGGAAGGAGGTTCTGGAGAGGGAGGGTGACCAGGACAGACAGGAAGGAGGTTCTGGAGAGGGAGGGTGACCAGGACAGAGAGGAAGGAGGTTCTGGAGAGGGAGGGTGACCAGGACAGACAGGAAGGAGGTTCTGGAGAGGGAGGGTGACCAGGACAGACAGGAAGGAGGTTCTGGAGAGGGAGGGTGACCAGGACAGAGAGGAAGGAGGTTCTGGAGAGGGAGGGTGACCAGGACAGACAGGAAGGAGGTTCTGGAGAGGGAGGGTGACCAGGACAGACAGGAAGGAGGTTCTGGAGAGGGAGGGTGACCAGGACAGACAGGAAGGAGGTTCTGGAGAGGGAGGGTGACCAGGACAGAGAGGAAGGAGGTTCTGGAGAGGGAGGGTGACCAGGACAGAGAGGAAGGAGGTTCTGGAGAGGGAGGGTGACCAGGGCAGACAGGAAGGAGGTTCTGGAGAGGGAGGGTGACCAGGACAGAGTGGAAGGAGGTTCTGGAGAGGGAGGATGACCAGGACAGACAGGAAGGAGGTTCTGGAGAGGGAGGGTGACCAGGACAGACAGGAAGGAGGTTCTGGAGAGGGAGGGTGACCAGGGCAGAGAGGAAGGAGGTTCTGGAGAGGGAGGGTGACCAGGACAGACAGGAAGGAGGTTCTGGAGAGGGAGGGTGACCAGGACAGAGAGGAAGGAGGTTCTGGAGAGGGAGGGTGACCAGGACAGACAGGAAGGAGGTTCTGGAGAGGGAGGGTGACCAGGACAGACAGGAAGGAGGTTCTGGAGAGGGAGGGTGACCAGGACAGACAGGAAGGAGGTTCTGGAGAGGGAGGGTGACCAGGACAGACAGGAAGGAGGTTCTGGAGAGGGAGGGTGACCAGGCAGACAGGAAGGAGGTTCTGGAGAGGGAGGGTGACCAGGACAGACAGGAAGGAGGTTCTGGAGAGGGAGGGTGACCAGGACAGACAGGAAGGAGGTTCTGGAGAGGGAGGGTGACCAGGACAGACAGGAAGGAGGTTCTGGAGAGGGAGGGTGACCAGGACAGACAGGAAGGAGGTTCTGGAGAGGGAGGGTGACCAGGACAGACAGGAAGGAGGTTCTGGAGAGGGAGGGTGACCAGGACAGACAGGAAGGAGGTTCTGGAGAGGGAGGGTGACCAGGACAGACAGGAAGGAGGTTCTGGAGAGGGAGGGTGACCAGGACAGACAGGAAGGAGGTTCTGGAGAGGGAGGGTGACCAGGACAGACAGGAAGGAGGTTCTGGAGAGGGAGGGTGACCAGGACAGACAGGAAGGAGGTTCTGGAGAGGGAGGGTGACCAGGACAGACAGGAAGGAGGTTCTGGAGAGGGAGGGTGACCAGGACAGACAGGAAGGAGGTTCTGGAGAGGGAGGGTGACCAGGACAGACAGGAAGGAGGTTCTGGAGAGGGAGGGTGACCAGGACAGACAGGAAGGAGGTTCTGGAGAGGGAGGGTGACCAGGGCAGAGAGGAAGGAGGTTCTGGAGAGGGAGGGTGACCAGGACAGACAGGAAGGAGGTTCTGGAGAGGGAGGGTGACCAGGACAGACAGGAAGGAGGTTCTGGAGAGGGAGGGTGACCAGGACAGACAGGAAGGAGGTTCTGGAGAGGGAGGGTGACCAGGACAGACAGGAAGGAGGTTCTGGAGAGGGAGGGTGACCAGGGCAGACAGGAAGGAGGTTCTGGAGAGGGAGGGTGACCAGGACAGAGAGGAAGGAGGTTCTGGAGAGGGAGGGTGACCAGGACAGACAGGAAGGAGGTTCTGGAGAGGGAGGGTGACCAGGACAGACAGGAAGGAGGTTCTGGAGAGGGAGGGTGACCAGGACAGACAGGAAGGAGGTTCTGGAGAGGGAGGGTGACCAGGACAGACAGGAAGGAGGTTCTGGAGAGGGAGGGTGACCAGGACAGAGAGGAAGGAGGTTCTGGAGAGGGAGGGTGACCAGGACAGACAGGAAGGAGGTTCTGGAGAGGGAGGGTGACCAGGGCAGAGAGGAAGGAGGTTCTGGAGAGGGAGGGTGACCAGGACAGACAGGAAGGAGGTTCTGGAGAGGGAGGGTGACCAGGACAGACAGGAAGGAGGTTCTGGAGAGGGAGGGTGACCAGGGCAGAGAGGAAGGAGGTTCTGGAGAGGGAGGATGACCAGGACAGACAGGAAGGAGGTTCTGGAGAGGGAGGATGACCAGGACAGACAGGAAGGAGGTTCTGGAGAGGGAGGGTGACCAGGAAGGAGGCGAGGGAGACAGGAGAGGAGGGTTCTGGAGAGGGAGGGTGACCAGGGCAGACAGGGAGGAGGCTCTGGAGAGGGAGGGTGACCAGGACAGACAGGGAGGGGGCTCTGGAGAGTTGTGGTTGCCTCCTCCCTGGGGGTGCTGAAGCCAGGCTGGATGAGGCCTGGAGCAAGCTGGGCTGGTGGGAGGCATCCCTGCCCCCTGGGAGGTTGGAGCAGGGGATCTCAGAGCTCCCTTCCAGCCTGAGCCATTCCAGCAGCCTCTGCCCTTGAAAGGTCCCTCCCTACCCACAGCCTTGCAGGGGGGAAGCTGTGCCCCATCTCTGGCTGCTGTCATTGATCTCCACTCTGACCCCAAACCTCTCTGCCCTCAGAAGCAGCTCTGCATTTTTCCAAGAGCTCCCAGAGGACAGGGAATCACCCACTTGGAATTCAACCCAGCCACCAAACTGCTTCTATTTATTAGTCCCAGGACTAATCCCATTTCTATTAAAACCTCCTCCCCCAATAAGCCACTCCCTGGAGACCTTCCAATGTCTTTATTTCTCTTTAAGGCTGAACAAAACCAGGCCTGCAGAAGCCAAACACAACAGCAAGGATTTTTCTTCCCTGCATCTGAGATCAGCAGTAATCAGCCTGCTGATCCAGAGGGAGTTTGGGGCTCTGGGAGGTCCACAAGCCCTTGGCAAGCTTCAGGAGACAGCTGGAGCCTTGTGAGGGTTCTTAATGCATAAAGGAATTGGAAGGAAGGAGATCTTCAGCAGTGAGATCAGCAGAGCTGGGGGCTGGCTGGGAGCCCTTGGAGGAGGCTGCAGGGAAGTGGCTGCTGGCTGAGTGCAGCTGGAGTCATGGGCCACCCCAGGGGACTGCAGGGGAGGGGGAAAAAACATCTCGCCTTTGGGGGCACCCCCGCGTGAGCAGGGCTGGGGGGGCCTGCTTCGAACATAAAAAGGTCATGAGGGTGCATACTCATAAGCTTAGAGAAGAGGAAGGGACCTGGCCAGGGGCTCACGGGAGAAGGGATTGACGGTGGGGACCTATCCAGCAATCTGGAAGGGGGGGCTCTCCAAGGAAAAAACAGCAGGGGGGAAGGGCTGGAACTTTGTTGTGGGGTGCCAGGGGGGATGGTGATAGGGGTGATGTAGGGGGGGGAACGGGAGCGACACAATTAGTGGAATTGGGGAGATGTGAGAAGGGATGTTAGGAAGAAAGAAATGGGTGGGGGCGTGGGGGGGTAGGGAGTTTTTGGACCAGTGGCAACAGGGTTGCCCGGGAGGGGGGAGTGTGAGAGGGCCCTCATGCCTGAGATGGTTTTTGCCAGCCAGGGGTGGTTTGTGAGGCTGTGAGGCAACCCTTTTGCGTTTGGATTAACAGATAGTGGGAGGTGGTCATGGGGGCATTTGGCAGGGGGGTGGCATCTGGCTTTTGAGCCTTGATGGGAGCCCTGGCCATGGAAGTCTCTTCAAAGAAAGCCCTCAAGGCTCTCCAACAATCTCCACTGGAGGATTATTCCCTGGATTGCAGGTTGGGGACAGAGAGGAGTCACCTGTCCCCTCAAGCTATCTCCATGCCAGCTATTAATAGGTTAGGGAATTACCTTTCCCCAGCTTGAAGGGAAGCTTTCTCATGGCAGGAGACCTTGGTGCAGGGGATCTGCTCCCTCCCAGCACCTGTTTAGCCTCACAGCCCTGTGTTTTAGGGTGGTTTACTTTCTTCAAGAGCCACAGAACTGCAGAGAGCTGATGACCAGGGTCTGCCCACAGCTCCTTTCAGGCCTCTACAACCTCTGTGGGCAGCCTGTACCTGGGGGAACCTACAGCAGCTGCCCCAGCACTCCATGACCCCAGCAGAGAAGGGGCAGCAGGAAAAGGAGACCCAGGGGGGGTAGAATGAAAATTGATCTAAAGAAACAACCAAACTCATGCCAAAGCCAACATGAAGAGCAGAAAGGTAAACTCACCCCAGGGGATGCAGCACTCACCAGGAGCAGGAAGGTTGTCCTCAGGAGCAGAGTCAGGAGGAACCCAAGCAGGAGAAGCTTCTCTCCTCCAGCTTCCCCCTTTAGACTGAGCCTGGTGTGGGTGAGAGCCACCTGAGAGCAAAGAGGGGCAGCTGCCCTGGCTGACTCCCTTGATAGCTGCATGCCTGTCAAGGGCATTGGGTGATGGACCAGCAGCTTCTCCTCACCATCACCACCTCCAGAGGAGAGGCTCTGTCTGCCCACACTGAGACAAATCCCTGCCCCTGGAATCTCACCCCTGTGCTTCTCATCTGACAGTCCAGAGGGGTAAAGAGCTCAGGAAGGCACTGGAGGACACTCCTTGATCAACTGTCCTCTGTCTGGACTTGAGGAGTGAGCCTGCCCTGTGGTGCTGTCCTACCAAAGAGGTGTCAGAGAGCAAGCATGAGGGGAGCCCTTGTGATAGAACCAAATCCCTCTGTGGTGAGGTGGGAAGGGAGAGACCACAGCCCAACCCCTGCTCCAGCAGGGCACCCACAGCAGCTTGCCCAGCAGCACAGTGCCCAGGGGGGGTTGGAAGCTCTCCACACAAGGAGACTCCACAACCTCTCTGGGTAGCCTGCTCCAGGCCTCCAGCACCCTCACACCAAACAACTTTCTCCTCCTGCTCAGCTGCCACCTCCTGCCTTCCACTCTGTGCCCCTTGGCCTGTCCCTGGGCACCACTCAGCAGAGCCTGGCCCCAGCCTCTTGCCCCCCACAGCTCCTTCAGCTCTTGCTGAGCATTGCTCAGATGCCCTCTGGGGCTGCTCTTCTGCAGGCTGCACAGCCCCAGGGCTCTCAGCCTTTGCTCCTCACACAGCTGCTCCAGGCCCCTCAGCAGCTCTGCAGCCTGCCCTGGACTCTCTCCAGCAGTTCTCTGTCTCTGTGGGACTGGGGAGCCCAGCACTGGCTCCAGCACTGCAGCTGTGGCCTCAGGAGGGCAGAGCAGAGGAGAACCTCCCTTGCCCTGCTGGCCACACTCTTCCTCATGTCCCCCCAGGCCACCTTTGGCCTCCTTGGCCATCAGGGCACTTTGCTGGCTCGACAACTCCTCACCCTTTAAGCACTTTCTGCCCCAACCCAGGTGCCCCTTTCTGAGCTTGCAGCACCAAAATGTGCTCTTTGAGAAGGTCACTGCTGGGCTGCAGTTCCATGGTGACAAAAAACCAGCAGCTGCAGAGGCTGCTGATGGAGCTTGCTCTTTTCAGCAGCCCCCAGCCCACCCCAGCTCTCTCCTTGTAGCTGTCCCTTGCCACTGCTCTGACTGGCTCCCCTCTGTCAGACTGAAACTGCACAGTGGCAGGCTCCGTCCTCAGGCTGCTGCTGCTGCTTGCTCCAACCACTGCTGCAGCTGTGGGGCTGGGAGCCACCAGTGGCAGGACAGTCTGGGTCACCAGCCAGGGGGGGCTGCTGCTGACAGAACAGCCTCAGGGGAAACAACAGCCCTGGGGGGGAAACAACAGCCTGAGGGGAAACAATGGCCTGAGGGGGAAGAAGAGTCTGGGATGGAAGAGTCTGGGGTGGAAGAACAGCTTGGGGAAAAACAACAGCCTGGGGGGAAACAAGAGTCTGGGGGGGAAACAAGAGCCTGGGATGGAAGAAGAGTCTGGGATAGAAGAGCAGTCTGGAATGGAAGAGCAGCCTGAGGGGAAAGAAGAGTCTGGGATGGAAGAACAGTCTGGGGGAAAACAACAGCCTGGGGTGAAACAAGAGTCTGGGATGGACGAAGAGTCTGGGATGGAAGAAGAGTCTGGGATGGAAGAAGAGTCTGGGATGGAAGAGCAATGGAGCCACATGGAAAAGCAATCAACAAGTCCAGCAGGCTGGAGGGGTTCCTCAGCTGGGAGCCAGCAGAGCACTAAGCCCTGCCTGTCAGTCCAGATGCAGGAGAAGCCTCCTCCAGCAGGAGCTCCAACCATCCCTGGGCACAGTTGGCTGTCTGACCACCTCTAAGGATGCTCCACCACAAGGAAGCAGCCTTAGGATTAGCCACAGACAGAACAGACTCACAGAGTCATTCAGATTGGGGCAGACATTGAAGGTCATCCAGCCCAACCATCAACCCAACACCACCACGGCCACCAAACCTGGGCCCCAGGTGCCATGGCCTGGGTTCATGCCTCTCTGGGCAGCCTGCTCCAGGCCTCCAGCACCCTCACACCAAACAACTTTCTCCTCATCTTCAGGTGGAACTTCCTGGGCTCCACTTTATGCCCTTTGTCCACAAACCAAGTCTGAAACAAACCTCATTCCAGAACATTCTGCTGTTGCCTTTCCTTGGGGTGCTGGGCTGGATCTTATTGATTTGGGGTTGGATCCTGTTGGTTTGGGGATGGATTTTGTCGGTTTGGGAGTGGATCTTGTTTGGAGACAGATCTCCTTGGTTTGGGAGTGGATCTTGTTGGTTTGGGGTTGGATCTTGTTGGTTTGGGAGTGGATCTTGTTGGTTTGGGAGTGGATCTTGTTGGTTTGGGGTTGGATCTTGTTGGTTTGGGAGTGGATCTTGTTGGTTTGGGAGTGGATCTTGTTGGTTTGGGAGTGGATCTTGTTGGTTTGGGGTTGGATCTTGTTGGTTTGGGAGTGGATCTTGTTGGTTTGGGGTTGGATCTTGTTGGTTTGGGAGTGGATCTTGTTGGTTTGGGGTTGGATCTTGTTGGTTTGGGAGTGGATCTTGTTGGTTTGGGGTTGGATCTTGTTGGTTTGGGAGTGGATCTTGTTGGTTTGGGGTTGGATCTTGTTGGTTTGGGAGTGGATCTTGTTGGTTTGGGGTTGGATCTTGTTGGTTTGGGGTTGGATCTTGTTGGTTTGAGAGGGGATCTTGTTGGTTTGGGGTTGGATCTTGTTGGTTTGGGGTTGGATCTTGTTGGTTTGGGGTTGGATCTTGTTGGTTTGGGAGTGGATCTTGTTGGTTTGGGAGTGGATCTTGTTGGTTTGGGAGTGGATCTTGTTGGTTTGGGGTTGGATCTTGTTGGTTTGGGAGTGGATCTTGTTGGTTTGGGGTTGGATCTTGTTGGTTTGGAAGTGGATCTTGTTTTGGGGATGGATCTCATTGATTTAGGGTTGGATCATGTTGGTTTGGGGATGGATCTTGTTGGTTTGAGAGTGGATCTTGGTTTGGGAGAGGATCTTGTTTTGGAGATGGATCTTGTTTGGGGGCTTATCTTTTTACTCTTGGGATGGATCTTGATTTTGTAGTGAATCTTTTTGATTTGGAGTGGATCTTCTTGATTTGGGGATGGATCTTGTTGGGTCTAGGGTGGATCTCATTGATTTTGGAGTGGATCACGTTGGTTTGAGGCTGGATCTTGTTGATTTGGGGCTGGATCTCATTGATTTTAGAGTGGATCTTGTTGGGTTTAGGGTGGATCTCATTGATTTGGGGATGGATCTAGTTGATTTGGGCTGGATCTCATTGGTTTTGGTGTGGATCTTCTCGGGTTTAGGGTGGATCTGGTTGGTTCAGGGCTGGATCTTGTTGGGTTTAGGGTGGCTCTGATTGATTCAGGGCTGAATCTCGTTGGTTTGAAGGCAGCTCCTTTCCCAGGAGCCTGGAGGAGCCCTGGACCTGCTGCAGCTCTGGGCTGCTCCTGGAGGCTGCTGCTGGCACCGTGGCTCTGGATACTGAGGAGGCAGGAGGCTGCCTCCAAAAAGTGGGAAGCAAACCCAAGTTGCCAGACACAGGCAAGGAAGAGCAGCCCAAGGCAAGCTGACCCCAGCTCAGGAGGGATGGGCAGCAGATGCCTCCTCCTGCAGCAGCAGGGGTGGTGGTGATGGAGGAGGTGGAGAAGTACAGCAAAGCAAGGCAGAGGGAGGGAAGTCCTGAGGGTGGCTTCTGCTGGAGCACCAATGCTCAAACCCTCAGACAAGAGGACTTTAGCAGTGGGGTACCCCAGCCCATGCCAAGGCCAGAGATAGGGGGGGTTGGCCCTGCTGGGGTCAGAGATGCTGTGGTCCAGAGTCCAGAGGAGCTCTGACAACTTCAGAAGCTTCCCTGTGGGTTTGGGGCTTGCAAGGATTACAGGCCCCAGGGGTTCCAGCAGCTTGGGCTTCCTGCTCACCTAAGAGACAGAGAAAATTCCTTACAGGAAGGTGGGGGGAGACACTGGCATAGGCTGCCCAAGGAGGTCGTGGATGCCCCCTCCCTGGGGGTGTTCAAAGCCAGGCTGAATGAGGCCTTGAGCAGTTGAGTCTGATTGAGAGGTGTCCCTGGGCATGGTGGGCAGATTGGAGGAGATGAGCTGCTGAAGGACATCCTGACACAAAAGACTTCTCTGCCTTCATTGCAGAGAGGTGGCTGGAGGAAGGCCAAAAGTGCTGTGGAGTGCAGCATCCAAGTTGGTGGCACAGCAGTGAGGGCATCTGAGAGGCTTTGCTCTGACAGACACAGATCACAGAATCAACCAGATTGGAAGAGACCTCCAAGATCATCAAGTCCAACCCAATGGTTCAGATGGTTCAGACCCTGGAGCTCAAACCAGACCTGGAACTCCCAGAGATGCAAGCACTCAGCTGGCAGAACTCTGCTTCCCTTCCCTCAGCTGAGAGCTCTGGGTCCATCCTTTGTCTGAGCTCATGGTCTTTGAAAGCTCTCCAGCAATCTTCTCCAGCAGGTCCCCTGGCTGTGCTGAACCATCCCTGTTAGATGAGACCAGGCCTGAGCTGCTGCCTTTGGGCACTGCATGAGTCCCTGCACGAGGAGTGCAGGCAGGTCCTCACGGGTGCAGAGCCAAACCCAGGCTTCACCTAACCTTCAAGGCACCTGAAGCTGGCAGGGACCTCTGGAGCTCCCCCAGCCCAAGCCCCAGCTCCAGCAGGGCACCCACAGCAGCTTGCCCAGCAGCACAGTGCCCAGAGGAGGGGGTTTGGAAGCTCTCCAGAAAAGCAGACATCTCAGGTCATCCTGTCCAGCCCTGAGGAGGATTCTCTCTTTGCCTCAGTCTGTGTTTCTGCTCTGGTGTCTGACTCCATCCCATAGCCTTTCCTCAGCTCTCTTTGTGCTGCTTTTCCCACACCCACCCTGGTCAGCATCAGGCAGGGAGGCTGAGGAGGTTGTAAGTGGTGGGGAGGAGATCAGGAAGGGAGGAAAGAGGCCAGAAGACCTGCTCAGATCTTCATAAAGTGGGAGGCTGCATGCTGCTGATCTTAATGCTAGAGCCCAGACTATGCAGACCCAGCCTAAGCTTACTCGGTCCAAACGTTCTCTAACTCAGGCCAGAGCTGCCCCATGGCCCTCAGCACCACAGCTCTGCCTCTGGGAAACACCTCCAGGGATGGGCATTCAGCCACCTCCTGGGCAGCCTGGGCCAGGCTTGGAGAACCCTTTCAGTCAAGAAGTTTCTTTTCATGTCCAACCTGAACCTCCCCTGGGGCAACTTGAGGCAATTTCCTCCTGTCCTGTCCCTGGTTCTGTGGCAGAGGACACCAAGCCCCACCTGGCTCCAGCTTCCTTTTGGAGAGCTGGAGAGTGCCAGAAGGTCTCCCCTCAGCCCCCTGGTCACTCAGGTCCCCCCGATGAGATGTGAGATGTCTCCACTGACTAATTTGCTAACACCTTTTCTTCCACCTCAGGAAGCAGCCAGGTGGCTCCCACCCAGGATGAAGGTTCTGCTGAGCAAACCCCTTCCTTACGCAGCAGAGAAGGGAGTTCTGGTGTAAGAATTTCTCCTGAGCACCCTCCTGAGCTTCAACTCCACATCTCCAGTGGCCAGGGCTCTTGCTGGAGCAGGAGGCAGGCAGATCCTGCCCTGGTTTTGCTTTTCTCCACCTGGCTCGTTGCCAGCTTGCTGCTTTCTGAGCGTGGAGGAAGGCAGGCAGGGCAGAACCGAATCCATCACAGGCTCCTCTTTGGGGTGCTCTTCTCATCAGGAACACAAATTGCTCTCATCCATCATCCCCTGATGTAATCACATCAAAGCCTTCCCCACCCTCAGCCCCACAAGGCAGCTGCTTTGCTCTATTGGATTAGAGAGACAAATGACAGCATCTCCTGCGTGGCTTCAGCCAGCAGACACCTCCGAAGGGTTGGGCACTCTGCAGTGCCACCGCTGGAGGTGGCGCTGGATGGAGGCTGAGCTTAGGACTCCTTGTGCCAGGGACTTCACACAGGGCTGGCTCTGAGAGCAAAGTAACCCAACAACCCCACCCCCCAAAGCAGTGCCCTTAAGACAGCCCCACACACCCCAGGCAGTACCTGGTACGTGCAGGTTGCCACCCAAGTGGGAGATCCATCCAGAGATTCCACTCTGGGGATGCATCACAGAATGGTTTGGCTTCAGGGGTCCCCTAGGCCACCCCTTCCCTGCAGTCAGCAGGGACACAGAACCCTGGAATGGCTCAGAGCTCATCTGCTCCAACCTGCTGCCACGGGCAAGGACACCTCTCAGCCAGAGTCAAGGCCTCAGCATCTTGAACGTGCTGGACAAGGTCAGGTTGCTCAGAGCCCCACCCAAGCTCACCTCAAACCACGCAATGAGGATCCTACCCTTTGGAAACGAGAGGAGGGGGAGCAGAGTTTGTGACCATGGGGAGGAGATGCTCCGTGGCAGGTTTAGTCTGGAGAGCAAGAGGTTGGCTACAGAGAGCAAGGGGAAATCAAGTGCAGGACCACAGGGGGACAGGAACTCCAAATCCCAACATGGTCAGGTGGGAAGGGACCTCTGGAGCTCCCCAGCCCAACCCCTGCTCCAGCAGGGCACCCACAGCAGCTTGCCCAGCAGCACAGTGCCCAGGGGGGATTGGAAGCTCTCCACACCAGGAGACTCCACAACCTCTCTGGGCAGCCTGCTCCAGGCCTCCAGCACCCTGAAAGTGAAGAAGTCCTTCTGGTACAGCCACTGAGTCCTTGGGTCAGCAAGCAGCCAGAGGAGCTGAGCTCTGGTCTTCTGCCTTCCACAGGCTTTGTGCTGGAGATTTCCACTGAGTTCCATGGCCTCTTGCCTCCTTCCCCACCAGTGTGACAGAGGTGACTCAGCTCTCTGATGTCACTGCTTCCTCCTTCTGGAGATGATGGAGTGCTCAGTGACGGGTTTCTTGATGAAATGAATGGGGACCCATTGAAGAGACTCCAAATCCCAATCCCATTGGAGCACAGAGCCCCCACCAACAGCACTGCAGGGGCATGGAGAGCTCCAGAGAATGGCTTGGGTTGGAAGGGATCTTAAAGATCATCCAGTTCCAACTTCCTGCCATGCCCAGGGACACCTCTCAGCTAGACTCAGCTGCTCAAGGCCTCATCCAGCCTGGACTTGAGCACCCCCAGGCAGGAGGCAGCCACAGCCTCCCTGGGCAGCCTGTGCCAGACTCTCACCACCCTCACACTCAAGAACTTCTTCCTCAGTTCCACTCTGGCCCTGCTCTGCCTCAGCTCCAAACCATTCCCCTTGGCCTGTCTCCAGACACCCTCAGCAAAAGTCTCTCTGCAGCCTTCCTGCAGGATCCCTTCAGGTCCTGGCAGGCAGCTCTAAGGTCCCCCTGGAGCCTTCTCCTCTCCAGGCTGCACACCCCCAGCTCCCTCAGCCTGGTCTCACAGCAGAGCTGCTCCAGCCCAAGGATCATCTTTGTGGCCTCCTCTGGCCTCTCTCCAGCAGCTCTGAGTCCTTCTCCTGCTGGGGCCACCAGAGCTGGAGGCAGGATTGGAGGTGAGGTCTGAGCAGAGCAGAGCCCAGGGGCAGAATCCCCTCTCCTGCCCTGCTGCCCACACTCCTCTGGCTGCAGTCCAGCACACAGCTGCCTGCTGGGCTGCAGGAGGGCTCTGCTGGCTCCTGGGGAGCTGCTCAGCACCCAGCACCCCCAAGGCTCTTCCTTCAGGGCTGCTCCCAACCCACTCTGCACCCAGCCTGGATCTGTGCCTGGGGCTGGCCTGACCCAGCTGCAGGACCTTGCAGTTGGCCTGGTTGAACCTCATGCAGTCGACACTGGCACACTCCTCAAGCCTGTCAGGAGCCTTCTGGATGCCATCCCTGCCCTCAGGTGAGTCCAGCAGCACACAGCTTGGTGTCACCCAAACCTGCTGAGGCTGCCTCAGGGCCTGTGTGCATGTGGCTGAAAAACCACAGAGAGAACCATGGGCACTGAAGTTCAGCCCAGCAGGAGGAAGTGGCAGGGCTGGGGGAGTTGTGGCAGGGCTGGGGGAGTTGTGGCAGGGCTGGGGGAGTTGTGGCAGCCTGGGGGAGTTGTGGCAGGGCTGGGGGAGTTGTGGCAGCCTGGGGGAGTTGTGGCAGGGCTGGGGGAGTTGTGGCAGCCTGGGGGAGTTGTGGCAGGGCTGGGGAGTTGTGGCAGGGCTGGGGGAGTTGTGGCAGGGCTGGGGAGTTGTGGCAGCCTGGGGGAGTTGTGGCAGCCTGGGGGAGTTGTGGCAGCCTGGGGGAGTTGTGGCAGGGCTGGGGGAGTTGTGGCAGCCTGGGGGAGTTGTGGCAGCCTGGGGGAGTTGTGGCAGGGCTGGGGGAGTTGTGGCAGGGCTGGGGGAGTTGTGGCAGGGCTGGGGGAGTTGTGGCAGGGCTGGGGGAGTTGTGGCAGGGCTGGGGGAGTTGTGGCAGGGCTGGGGGAGTTGTGGCAGCCTGGGGGAGTTGTGGCAGGGCTGGGGGAGTTGTGGCAGCCTGGGGGAGTTGTGGCAGGGCTGGGGGAGTTGTGGCAGGCTGGGGGAGTTGTGGCAGCCTGGGGGAGTTGTGGCAGGGCTGGGGGAGTTGTGGCAGGGCTGGGGGAGTTGTGGCAGCCTGGGGGAGTTGTGGCAGGGCTGGGGAGTTGTGGCAGGGCTGGGGGAGTTGTGGCAGCCTGGGGGAGTTGTGGCAGGCTGGGGAGTTGTGGCAGGGCTGGGGAGTTGTGGCAGGGCTGGGGGAGTTGTGGCAGGGCTGGGGGAGTTGTGGCAGCCTGGGGGAGTTGTGGCAGGCTGGGGGAGTTGTGGCAGGGCTGGGGGAGTTGTGGCAGCCTGGGGGAGTTGTGGCAGGGCTGGGGGAGTTGTGGCAGGGCTGGGGAGTTGTGGCAGCCTGGGGGAGTTGTGGCAGGGCTGGGGGAGTTGTGGCAGCCTGGGGGAGTTGTGGGCAGGGCTGGGGGAGTTGTGGCAGGGCTGGGGGAGTTGTGGCAGCCTGGGGGAGTTGTGGCAGGGCTGGGGGAGTTGTGGCAGGGCTGGGGGAGTTGTGGCAGCCTGGGGGAGTTGTGGGCAGGGCTGGGGAGTTGTGGCAGGGCTGGGGAGTTGTGGCAGCCTGGGGGAGTTGTGGCAGGGCTGGGGGAGTTGTGGCAGGGCTGGGGGAGTTGTGGCAGCCTGGGGGAGTTGTGGCAGGGCTGGGGGAGTTGTGGCAGGGCTGGGGGAGTTGTGGCAGCCTGGGGGAGTTGTGGCAGGGCTGGGGGAGTTGTGGCAGCCTGGGGGAGTTGTGGCAGGGCTGGGGGAGTTGTGGCAGGGCTGGGGGAGTTGTGGCAGGGCTGGGGGAGTTGTGGCAGCCTGGGGGAGTTGTGGCAGGGCTGGGGGAGTTGTGGCAGCCTGGGGGAGTTGTGGCAGGGCTGGGGAGTTGTGGCAGCCTGGGGGAGTTGTGGCAGGGCTGGGGGAGTTGTGGCAGGGCTGGGGGAGTTGTGGCAGCCTGGGGGAGTTGTGGCAGGCTGGGGGAGTTGTGGCAGGGCTGGGGGAGTTGTGGCAGGCCTGGGGGAGTTGTGGCAGGGCTGGGGGAGTTGTGGCAGGGCTGGGGGAGTTGTGGCAGGGCTGGGGGAGTTGTGGCAGCCTGGGGGAGTTGTGGCAGGGCTGGGGGAGTTGTGGCAGCCTGGGGGAGTTGTGGCAGGCCTGGGGGAGTTGTGGCAGCCTGGGGGAGTTGTGGCAGGGCTGGGGGAGTTGTGGCAGCCTGGGGGAGTTGTGGCAGGGCTGGGGGAGTTGTGGCAGGGCTGGGGGAGTTGTGGCAGCCTGGGGGAGTTGTGGCAGGGCTGGGGGAGTTGTGGCAGCCTGGGGGAGTTGTGGCAGGGCTGGGGGAGTTGTGGCAGCCTGGGGGAGTTGTGGCAGCCTGGGGGAGTTGTGGCAGGGCTGGGGGAGTTGTGGCAGGGCTGGGGGAGTTGTGGCAGGGCTGGGGGAGTTGTGGCAGCCTGGGGGAGTTGTGGCAGGGCTGGGGGAGTTGTGGCAGCCTGGGGGAGTTGTGGCAGGGCTGGGGGAGTTGTGGCAGGGCTGGGGGAGTTGTGGCAGGGCTGGGGGAGTTGTGGCAGCCTGGGTCCCTGGCGTGGCTGGTGACAGAGGCATGGAGCTGCTCAGGCAGCCCCACACGTGAGCGTTGCCATGGCAACCATACATTTTTTATGAGTTCTGATCATGACAGAGCAACATCTCCTGAATTAGCAGCACTCAAAGCCAGAGCTGCTTGGCTTTGTCCTCCCTCAGGACACCCTGAGCCTTTCATGCCTACCTGGCACCACCTCTGTGCTCTCCAGGAGTGCTGGGAAAGGAGGACCACCTTCTGAGGAGGACTTTCCTTTCTCCGGCCTTTCCAGACCACTTTTTCCTTCTTTTTAAAGCAAATCTGTCCCTCGGCAGCACTGTGAGAGCCATGAGTGCAACTGGAGTGCTGGTGGGAGAGCTTGGTGCTCCCCAGCATCCTAGAACCAGGGAAGAGTTTGGGTTGGGAAAGCCTTCCCAGATCCTGCAGTCCAACACCAACCCAACCCCGCCATGGCCACCAAACCCTGTCCCCAAGTGCCACAGCCACACCTTCCTGGAACACCTCCAGGGATGGGGACTCCACCACCTCCCTGGGCAGCCTGTGCCAATCCCTGACCACTCTTGCAGCACACGAATTGTTCCTCATACCCAACCTAAACCAAGCTGTCACTGTCCCAGGTGCCTTTTGGAAACACCTCCGGGGATGGACATTCAGCCACCTCCCTGGGCAGCCTGAGCCAGGCTTGGAGAACCCTTTCAGGGAAGAAGTTTCTTCTCATGTCCAACCTGAACCTGCTCTGGGGCAACTTGAGGCCATTTCCACTTGTCCTGTCCCTTGTTCCTTGGTAGAATAGCCCAACCCCACCTGGCTGCAGCCTCCTCTCAGGGAGCTGTAGAGAGCAATGAGGTCTCCCTCAGCCTCCTCTTCTCCAGGCTGAGCACCCCCAGCTCCCTCAGCTGCTCCTCCCCAGCCCTGCCCTGCTGCTGCCCTGTTGCCATTTCACCTTCTGCTGAAAGCTGCCAAGCTCAGGGTCCCTTTAAGCAGGGCCCACAGAGGCATGGACAAGCCACAGCTCCTTGCAGCAGGGCTGCCCACGTGTAGCTCCGGAGCCAGCAACTGCTCTCCACCCTGAGCTCCAGGGCGTTAATTATTCATGGCCCCTAATGAGCCTTCCAGCATGCAGCACACCAGAGCCAGGCCTGATGGCCTCAGAAGATCATTTCCTGCCGGGAGAGAGGCAGAGAGCAGCAGGCACAAGGGGCAGGGGTGGTGGCTCTGCCCTGGGCACACAGCTGGCTTGCAGGCACCACCTCACCTCCAGCTCATGGAACTGCTGAGCTTGGAAGAGACCTCTGAGCACAGGGAGGGCCTTGAGGCTCCATCCCTGGGGCTAGGCAAGGTGAGGCTGCAGAAGGCTCTGGGCAACCTGCCCTGGGGGAGGTGCCCCTGCTGAGTGCAAGGGGGTTGGACTGGATGACCTCTGGGGTCCCTTACAACCCAACCCAACCCATCCTAGGAGGCTCTGATCCAGTCCAACCTCTCAAGCTGGAGCTCAATGCCACACCGCTGCTGCTAAGCCACTGACACCAGACCATGTCCCTCAGCACCACGTCCCTCAGCACCACATCCCTCAGCACCACGTCCCTCAGCACCACGGCCACACCTCTTTCACACCCCCTCCCCAGGGATGGGGGCTCCACTGTTCCAGTGCCTGACAACCCTTGCTGGGAAGGAATTGTTCCTGATGGCCAAAACTGTTCTTAATATCCAAAACTTTTCCTAATATCCAAACCTTTTTCCTAATATCCAAACTTTTTCCTAATTTCCAAACCTTGTTCCTAATATCCAAACCTTGTTCCTAATTTCCAAACCTTTTCCTAATATCCAAACCTTGTTCCTAATATCCAAACCTTGTTCCTAATTTCCAAACCTTTTCTTAATATCCAAACCTTGTTCCTAATATCCAAACCTTTTCCTAATACTCAATCCTTTTCCTAATATCCAAAACTTTTCCTAATATCCAAACCTTGTTCCTAATATCCAAACCTTTTCTTAATATCCAAACCTTGTTCCTAATATCCAAACCTTGTTCCTAATTTCCAAACCTTTTCCTAATATCCAAACCTTGTTCCTAATATCCAAACCTTGTTCCTAATTTCCAAACCTTTTCTTAATATCCAAACCTTGTTCCTAATTTCCAAACCTTTTCCTAATACCCAAACCTTTTCCTAATATCCAAACCTTGTTCCTAATTTCCAAACCTTTTCTTAATATCCAAACCTTGTTCCTAATATCCAAACCTTTTCCTAATACCCAAACCTTTTCCTAATATCCAAAACTTTTCCTAATATCCAAACCTTGTTCCTAATATCCAAACCTTTTCCTAATACTCAATCCTTTTCCTAATACCCAAACCTTTTCCTAATATCCAAACCTTGTTCCTAATATCCAAACCTTTTCCTAATACCCAAACCTTTTCCTAATTTCCAATCCTTGTTCCTAATTTCCAAACCTTGTTCCTAATATCCAAACCTTGTTCCTAATACCCAAACCTTTTCCTAATATCCAAACCTTGTTCCTAATTTCCAAACCTTTTCCTAATATCCAAACCTTGTTCCTAATATCCAAACCTTTTCCTAACATCCACATTTTTTCCTACTCAGTATCCCAGAGTTCCCTCTTGCAAACCCTTCGTAGCTGCTGGGGTTTCACACCAGCTGCACACCTCCCACCTCTTTCCTCTGCCACCCAGCACTGCTCTGCCCGAGGCTCTGCTGAGCTCCCCTGTGCTGCTCAGGCTTCTCCGACCCTTCAGGAGGTTCCTCCCCCTCCAGGGTCTCTCCTCAGCACTCAGCCAGGCCCCCCGAGCAGTGCAGTGCCTCTGCCCTTCCCCTCACCCAGCTCCTGCATGCAGCCAGGGCTGTCCCTGGGCACTCTGACAGCTGCTGCCCCACTGCCTCCTTCTCCACTGCTCCTTCCCCTCCTGCACATCTGCAGCAGCCTAGAGCTGCACCTCAGGGTCTCACCGAAGGAGTTCCCCCCCAGAGCTCCTGCCTGGGTGAGGCTGAGTGGCTGAGGCTGAGCCAACTCCTCCCAGTCGTGGAATCAGAGACTGGTTTGGGTGAGAAGGGACCTCTGGAGCTCCCCCAGCCCAACCCCTGCTCCACAACCTCTCTGGGCACTGTTATTAGGGAAGACCTCTGGAGTCACCAACTTCTGCCAGATTTTGTGCCCAGCATAGGGGCAGGGTTTGGGGGTTTTTTCTTTTGTTTTTAGTCCTTTTGGGGAGGGGAGATTTGACCCCTGGGATACTGGTCTGCTGTTATGAGGAGGTGCCAGTCTCCTTTCAAAGGTGCCCAGGGACAGGCCAAGGGGCACAGAGTGGAAGGCAGGAGGTGGCAGCTGAGCAGGAGGAGAAAGTTGTTTGGTGTGAGGGTGCTGGAGGCCTGGAGCAGGCTGCCCAGAGAGGTTGTGGAGTCTCCTGGTGTGGAGAGCTTCCAACCCCCCCTGGGCACTGTGCTGCTGGGCAAGCTGCTGTGGGTGCCCTGCTGGAGCAGGGGTTGGGATGGGGGAGCTCCAGAGGTCCCTTCCCACCCCTCCACTCCATGACTCTGACTCTCTCAACTGCCCCCTCTGACGAGCTCCAGAGGTCCCTTTGCCACTCTGCCATTCTGTGATGATTCTCTGATGTGCAGTGCACCAGGAAGGACAGAGGAACCCAAGCTGCTCCCTTCTGCACCCACCACTGCCCACCAGGCCCCTTCTCCACCACCACAGACAGCCCTTGGAGCAGCAGCAGTGCCCCTGCTGTGCCAGCAACCTCGCCCTGGGCACGCCAGGTTGGTTGGCAGCTGCAGGGGCTCTGTGCTGGGGGCAGTGCTGCTTCCCCAGCCTCTCCCAGGGCAGGCAGAGGCAGCAGGGCAGGGGAATGGCATCTGAGCTGCCAAAGCAGCGCTGGGAGGAGGTCAGTGCAGGGGCTGGCAGCTCCCCTGGGCAGCAGGGCAGCAAGGCGGCTGTCTTAGCAGGATCCCTGTGCTAGGAGCTGTTCTGGGGGCCTGCAGCCATCCTGGGGGCACAGGGCAGGGGGTTGCCAAGGCAACAGGAGATGCTGCTCCAAGAAACATGGGGGGATGGGGGGGTGGAAGTTGCTGGCTGCATTGGAGGGAGTTCTACAAGCTGGTGTCAGACGAGGGGGGGTCGTCATGGAAACAACTCCAGAGAGGGAGAAGGAACAGGGAAGCAGCTGGCAGAGGGGTAAGGAATCAGGGAAACACAGAATTGTTTGGGTGGGAAAAGCCCTCTGAGATCATCCAGTCCAACCAGCAACCCAGCCCCACCATGGCCACCAAACCCTGGCCCCAAGTGCCATGGCCATACTTTCCTTGAAATCCTCCAGGGATGGGGAATTCACCACCTCCCTGGGCAGCCTGTGCCACTCCCTGACCACTCTTGCAGCACAGAAATTGTTCCTCAGCTCCAACCTAACCCAGCCCTGCCACCATTTCAGCCAGTTTCCTCTCCTTCTATCACCTGAACCTAGGGAGAAGAACTCAGCCCCCACCTGGCTCCAGCCTCCTCTCAGGGAGCTGTAGAGAGCAATGAGGTCTCCCTCAGCCTCCTCTTCTCCACGCTGAACACCCCCAGCTCCCTCAGCTGCTCCTCCCCAGCCCTGTTCTCCAGACCCTTCCCCAGCTCTGTTGCCCTTCTCTGGCCCTCTCCAGCACCTCACTCTCTCGGGCTGCCAAGGTCCTGCTTCCACACAGCCAAACCCACACCAGAAGGGAGCTTCTGGGAGCTTCTCTCCCATGCCCTCAGTGCTGGACAGTCTCTTTCTAAGCCCTCTGCAATCCAAGGAAGGTCAGAGCAGGCTGTGGCTCCTTGCTGGCTGCCCAGGGGTGGTGCAGCCAAGCTGGATGAGGCCAGCCCCCAGCTGTGCTGCCTCCCAGGTCTGCTGTGCAGCCAAACCCAGGGAGATGTTCTGCAGGCTCTGGGTGGAGCTCATTACAAGTGATTCACTTCTTGAGACCTTCTTTAGAAGACCACAGGGGCAGGAACCCTTCCAATTGCTTCTCCCTTTCTTTTCTCCACCACTGGCTTTAAGGGACCAGGAGAAGATGAAACCAAGCCAAAAGCTCCCTGCCAGCAGCTGGAGCTGCCCAGCCCCTGGGTTCAAGTTGAGGTGACACAAAAACCAGCTGAGGAGGATGCTGACGCTCTGGGAGCCCTGGGACAGAGCCGTGAGCCTCAGGAAATGTCCCTCAAGACCCAGAGGGGCTGGCACTCACTCAGACAAGAGCCACTGGCACCCCTGGGGCTCCTGCTGCACCTCGTAGCCACTGGGCTGAGGGAGCTGCTGCTCTCCCAGCCAGTCCCACCAGCCCCCCCAGGCCTGGAGAGCCCACCCAGGGCAGCCCTCCAAGCACTCTGTGCTGAGGCATCAGCAGGCAGCCTGCAGCAGGTCTCCAAAGGAGAAGGCAAAGCTCCTCAAAGGTTCCTTAGCAAGGACTCTGCAGCTAGAGAGGAGAAGGCTGAGCCTTCAAACAAGCCCCCACAGCCCTGCTCCCACCAAGGGAAAGAGCCTGGGCAGCTCTTTGCCCCTGGAGCTCCAAAGCAGACCAGAGCTGCCCTCCCAGCTAGGACAAGAGCAAGCCCTGCAAGCCCCCAAGAGGCAGGGGCTGGCCAGCCCAGCAGCACCAGGGGGGCTCCAGCCCCTGGCACACCTTGAGCAGTGCTTTGCCCTCACCTCCTGTGGGGAACTTGCCCTCGGCCACCAGAACTGCTCTGCTTGGAGGACATCTTCCAGACCATGGGCTCCAGGCACTGAGCCAGCAGGAGCCACCCTCCCTCCTTGTCCCTGGAGTGCCCAGGGGGCAGCAAAGCCCCTGGGGAAAGTGACAACCCAAGAGGGGGCCAGAAGGGAGAGATGACCTCTCTGCTCCCTCCCACCCCTGGGGGCTGGGTTCCTCCACCTTTGCCAGGACATCAACTGGGCTAAAATGAGACCCCAGGCAAAGGCTGGGGGGAAGGGGTGGGGGTCACCATCTGCTGCCCCTTGGTGATCCCTGCTGGTGGCCTGGCGACACCGAGTCTGGAGGCTCTTCCCCAGCCTTCTGGGCAGCAGAACAGAGGCATGGGCCTCTAGTGCCACCATCAGTGGGCTTCAGTGCTTGCTGCTGAGCTTCAGCTGGCAACTCAGCCATGACAGAGGGTGGAGGGGAGAGGTGTAACACCCTGGTGGGACAGGACACCGCCAGGACTCTTCTGGAGAGCATGACAGGAGAACTGGCAGGGGCTGGAGCAGGGCCAGAGAGGGGTAGCAAGGCTGGGGAAGGGTCTGGACAACAGGGCTGGGGAGGAGCAGCTGAGGGAGCTGGGGGTGTTCAGTGTGGGGAAGAGGAGGCTGAGGGGAGACCTCATTGCTCTCTACAGCTCCTGAGAGGAGGCTGGAGCCAGGTGGGGATTGGGCTCCCTAGGAACAAGGGACAGAAGAAGAGGAAATGGCCTCAGGCTGTGCCAAAGTCAGCTCCACAGCCAGGTGGGAGCTGCTCACTCACTCCACTCCCCCAAGCAGCCTTTGCTCCTGCAGGACCCTTCCAGGTCTCCACAGGTCACCCCCAGCAATCACTGCTCCAGAGCCACCTGCCCTGCTGCAATTCTCCTGCCCTTAGAGAAGTCTCAAAAGCAGCAGTAAAGGTCAGATGCTAATGAGACATTTCCAGATCATCCTCCAAAGCAAAGCTTCAGCAGCTGGAGGATGACACCTGATGGACTTGACCTGGAGAGGCAGCTCACAACAGCTCCCTGCTGCCTGAGGATCTGAGAGCTGGGGCAGAGGAGCAGCTCTGCTGTGAGGCCAGGCTGAGGGAGCTGGGGGTGTGCAGCCTGGAGAGGAGAAGGCTCCAGGGGGACCTTAGAGCTGCCTGCCAGGACCTGAAGGGATCCTGCAGGAAGGCTGCAGAGAGACTTTTGCTGAGGGTGTCTGGAGACAGGCCAAGGGGAATGGTTTGGAGCTGAGGCAGAGCAGGGTTAGACTGGAGCTGAGGAAGAAGTTCTTGAGTGTGAGGGTGGTGAGAGTCTGGCACAGGCTGCCCAGGGAGGCTGTGGATGCCTCCTGTCTGGGGGTGTTCCATCAAGTCCAGGCTGGATGAGGCCTTGAGCAGCTGAGTCTAGCTGAGAGGTGTCCCTGGGCATGGCAGGAGGTTGGAGCAGATGAGCTCTGAGCTCCCTTCCAGCCTGAGCCATGCTTGGATCCTGTGGTTCCTTAAAGAGGGGAGGACACCCCAACAGTTTCTGAGGGGCACTGCCCCTGTGTAGAGTTACCAGGGAGCTACTCCTCATCTTCCCCCACATGCCCCTGCCATCCTCATGTGTTCCCCCAGCCTCACCTTCTCCTCTGCTCCTTCATTTTCTTCCCAGGTTTCTCACCCTTCAGAGGAGCTTTGCCTTTCCTGGCACTGCAGGAGCAGCTTTCCACCCCAAAATAACCTCTGGGGCTGCTCTTCTGCAGGCTCTCAGCCCCAGGGCTCTCAGCCTTTGCTCCTCACACAGCTGCTCCAGGCCCCTCAGCAGCTCTGCAGCCTCCCCTGGACTCTCTCCAGCAGCTCTCTGTCCCTCTGGCACTGGGAGCACAGCACTGGCCCCAGCACTGCAGCTGTGGCCTGAGCAGGGCAGAGCAGAGGGGCAGGAGAACCCTGCTGGCCACACTCTTCCTCATGCCCCCAGGACCCCTTTGGGCTCCTTGGCCAGCAGAGCACTTTGCTGGCTCCAGCAGGCCTCCCAGGTCCTTCCCCCCAGCAGCTCAGCCCCCAGCCTGTCCTGATGCATGCCTGGAGCTGGCTGCCTCTCAGCAGGGCTGGCAGAGGCAGGCAGGTGGTTTCCTGACCTGCTCATCCCTTCCCTTTATTGGCAATTAAAGGAGGGTCTGGAGAGGATGTGGAGCAGACAAGACTCTCACTGCTGCTGACGTGGCTGACCTGGGGGCTGCACACAAGCAGGGGAAGTGCTGTGCCTGGGAGCTGCCTCACTGCTCAAGAGTGACTGCTGGGGGAGGGGGGGAAAAAAAACCTTAGTGGGGGGCAAAGCCAGCTGGTAGTGGGGAAGAAACCCTGGTCCTGGGGGTGGGGAAGCTGGGAGTGGGGCAAGAAGCTGTCTGTGGGGCAAAACACCTGGTAGTGAGGGGGGAGAAGCTGGAGGGGGGGGGGGGGGGGATGGTGGGGGTGGGCAAATAAAGCCTGCAGCCCTGCCAAGAGCCCACTGCCAAGGCTGGATTTGCATTGGTATTCCCCACAGGCACTCAGAACTCAGCTGCCAGCAGCTCCTCAGGCTACCCAACAGGGAAGGAAGAGGAGGAGGGAGGTGAGGTGGCTTGGGCCCTGCTAGGAGCAGCTCAGCAGCTTCCCATCAGGACAAGCAGCTCCTCCAGCAGCTCTGCCCCTCCTGCTGCAGCCAGCAAGTGCCAGAAGCTTCACTGAAGTCTCCTTTGTCCTTTTATTGTTCCCCCAAAGTCCTCCAGGCTTCATCACAAGGGGGACACAGCTTTGGGATGGGCCAAGAATGGTCTTTGGTAGGGCTTTGAAGGGTCCAAGGAGATGAGCAAAGGGAACTGTTAAAATGCCTTTATTCAGTTAACTCAACCAGCTTGGTGTGCAAGACAGGAGCTCAAGGGGGTGGGATGGGGCCAGATTCTTGTCAGTGGTGCCCAGCAACAGGCCACAATAGGCACAAAGTGCACCCCAGGAGGAGAAAGTTGTTTGGTGTGAGGGTGCTGGAGGCCTGGAGCAGGCTGCCCAGAGAGGTTGTGGAGTCTCCTGGTGTGGAGAGCTTCCAACCCCCCCTGGGCACTGTGCTGCTGGGCAAGCTGCTGTGGGTGCCCGTGGCTGGACTAGAAGGTCTCCAGAGGTCCCTTCCACACCTCAGCACACTGAGCACACCATCAGTAACAGAGGCAGGTTGAGGAGGCTGTGGAGAAGGTGCAGAGCTCCAGAGTGAGGCCACCAAAGGCCAGGTCAGCTTTCATCCCCCAGAGGAGTGAAATAATCCATGTGCTGGAACTTCAGGACCTCGTTTCCCCAGCTGGTCCAGCCAGGCTGCAGGCTGCGGGCAAACATCTCCAGGCACTGCACATCTGGCTTGACAAACTCTGCCAGAACCCCTGGGAGGGAGCAGAGAGGAGAAGAGAGGAGATACCAGGAGTGACCCAAGGTACAAGAGCAAACAAACCAACCCTTCAGCCTGGGAGAGCTGGGGCTGGGCAGCCTGGAGAGGGGAAGGTTCCAGGGAGACCTTCTGGTGGCTTTCCATATCTGAAGGGGGCTCCAGGAGGGTGGCCACCAGCCCAGGGTCTCCTGCCCCTCTGCTCTGCCCTGCTGAGGCCACAGCTGCAGTGCTGGGGCCAGCCCTGGGCTCCCCAGTGCCAGAGGGACAGAGAACTGCTGGAGAGAGTCCAGGGCAGGCTGCAGAGCTGCTGAGGGGCCTGGAGCAGCTGTGTGAGGAGCAAAGGCTGAGAGCCCTGGGGCTGTGCAGCCTGCAGAAGAGCAGCCCCAGAGGGCATCTGAGCAATGCTCAGCAAGAGCTGAAGGAGCTGTGGGGGGCAAGAGGCTGGGGCCAGGCTCTGCTGAGTGGTGCCCAGGGACAGGCCAAGGGGCACAGAGTGGAAGGCAGGAGGTGGCAGCTGAGCAGGAGGAGAAAGTTGTTTGGTGTGAGGGTGCTGGAGGCCTGGAGCAGGCTGCCCAGAGAGGTTGTGGAGTCTCCTGGTGTGGAGAGCTTCCAACCCCCCCTGGGCACTGTGCTGCTGGGCAAGGTGCTGTGGGTGCCCTGCTGGAGCAGGGGTTGGGCTGGGGGAGCTCCAGAGGTCCCTTCCCACCCCTCCATGCTGGGACTGGGGGATTCTTTGACCAAGACTCAGGTGCATGAGAACAATTTCAGGAATGCTGAGGACCCACAGGTCCTGCTAAGGACAAGCCCTTGGCACATGGCCACCCAGGCCCTTCATCCATGCAGGTTCCTCGTTCTGGCTCCATCAGCTCAGAGCTCCAAGCCCAAAGCCCCAGCAGCAGAGCAGCAGCTCTCACCTACCAGCCAGGGGGGGCTTGTGTGAGTGCAGGCTGCAGGGGACACTGACAATCAACTTCTGGTCTGGAATTGCAGGCACAGCTTCGGCTTCCCTGTCAGACAAACCACAGCAAGAGAAGAAGTTGGAGGTGGCCACCACCAAAAGTGGTGCTGCAGCTCCCACAGAGCCCCTTCCAGCACCTCCAGACTCAGAAGGTTCAAAGAGGAGGCAGAGAAGCCTTGCAGGGGGTCTGAAGGTTGCTCAGCCATTATCTCTAAGAGGAGGTTTAGGAAACCCCTGAGCATTTGGACCAAAAAGTCCTCAAGCAGAGTCCCCAAGGTCCCTGAGAACCACCAATGTGCTCCTGGATGTTCTCATGGGGGACAACACCAAAGCCCCCAAATGGCATCAGCCTGGGCCAAGGACTCATGGCCAAGAGCAAAACCAGCAAAGGAAGCTCCAGCCACCAGGAACAGGCCAAGGTCTCAACCACCCTTCAGTGTCCCTGGAGCCCTCCCTTCCGCTGGAGCCCAGGAGGCCAATTCAGGTCCTTTAGGGAAGGTCTGGGGCCATTCCCTTGTGCTGTGAGAAAGTGGCATGGACAAAGACTCAGCACCACCATCCTGACCCACCTGGAGGCCTGCTTGGGGTCTCCTCGAGCCCTCCCCAGCACCAGGACTTCGTAAGGCTTCTTGTGCAGGGAGTCCAGAGGCAACACAAACTCTCCAGCTCTGGTGATCTGCACAAGGGAGCAACCATCACCCACTGCAGGACGTTCACCTCCCACCTCTCCTCAGGCACTCTCCTGGACCAAAAGGAAGCTGCTGATGCCACCAGGCCCTTCAAGTACCACAGGAGATGGTGGAAAGGAGACACAGTGGCTGGACCAGATGAGCTCTGGAGACCCCTTCCAACCCAACCCATTCTGTGACTCCATGCCCAGATGAGCTCTGGAGATCCCTTCCAACCCAACCCATTGTGTGACTCCATACCCAGATGAGCTCTGGAGATCCCTTCCAACCCAACCCATTGTGTGACTCCATACCCAGATGAGCTCTGGAGATCCCTTCCAACCCAACCCATTCTGTGACTCCATGCCCAGATGAGCTCTGGAGATCCCTTCCAACCCAACCCATTCTGTGACTCCATACCCAGATGAGCTCTGGAGACCCCTTCCAACCCAACCCATTCTGTGACTCCATGCCCAGATGAGCTCTGGAGACCCCTTCCAACCCAACCCATTCTGTGACTCCATACCCAGATGAGCTCTGGAGACCCCTTCCAACCCAACCCATTGTGTGACTCCATACCAAGATGAGCTCTGGAGACCCCTTCCAACCCAACCCATTGTGTGACTCCAGACCCAGATGAGCTCTGGAGACCCCTTCCAACCCAACCCATTCTGTGACTCCATACCCAGATGAGCTCTGGAGACCCCTTCCAACCCAACCCATTGTGTGACTCCATACCCAGATGAGCTCTGGAGACCCCTTCCAACCCAACCCATTGTGTGACTCCATACCCAGATGAGCTCTGGAGACCCCTTCCAACCCAACCCATTCTGTGACTCCATACCCAGATGAGCTCTGGAGACCCCTTCCAACCCAACCCATTCTGTGACTCCATACCCAGATGAGCTCTGGAGATCCCTTCCAACCCAACCCATTCTGTGACTCCATGCCCAGATGAGCTCTGGAGATCCCTTCCAACCCAACCCATTGTGTGACTCCATACCCAGATGAGCTCTGGAGACCCCTTCCAACCCAACCCATTGTGTGACTCCATGCCCAGATGAGCTCTGGAGATCCCTTCCAACCCAACCCATTCTGTGACTCCATACCCAGATGAGCTCTGGAGACCCCTTCCAACCCAACCCATTCTGTGACTCCATACCCAGATGAGCTCTGGAGACCCCTTCCAACCCAACCCATTCTGTGACTCCATACCCAGATGAGCTCTGGAGATCCCTTCCAACCCAACCCATTGTGTGACTCCATGCCCAGATGAGCTCTGGAGACCCCTTCCAACCCAACCCATTCTGTGACTCCATACCCAGATGAGCTCTGGAGACCCCTTCCAACCCAACCCATTCTGTGACTCCATACCCAGATGAGCTCTGGAGACCCCTTCCAACCCAACCCATTGTGTGACTCCATGCCCAGATGAGCTCTGGAGACCCCTTCCAACCCAACCCATTGTGTGACTCCATGCCCAGATGAGCTCTGGAGATCCCTTCCAACCCAACCCATTGTGTGACTCCATGCCCAGATGAGCTCTGGAGATCCCTTCCAACCCAACCCATTGTGTGACTCCATGCCCAGATGAGCTCTGGAGATCCCTTCCAACCCAACCCATTGTGTGACTCCATGCCCAGATGAGCTCTGGAGACCCCTTCCAACCCAACCCATTGTGTGACTCCATGCCCAGATGAGCTCTGGAGACCCTTCCAACCCAACCCATTGTGTGACTCCATGCCCAGATGAGCTCTGGAGATCCCTTCCAACCCAACCCATTCTGTGACTCCATACCCAGATGAGCTCTGGAGATCCCTTCCAACCCAACCCATTGTGTGACTCCATGCCCAGATGAGCTCTGGAGACCCCTTCCAACCCAACCCATTCTGTGACTCCATGCCCAGATGAGCTCTGGAGATCCCTTCCAACCCAACCCATTGTGTGACTCCATGCCCAGATGAGCTCTGGAGACCCCTTCCAACCCAACCCATTCTGTGACTCCATGCCCAGATGAGCTCTGGAGACCCCTTCCAACCCAACCCATTCTGTGACTCCATGCCCAGATGAGCTCTGGAGACCCCTTCCAACCCAACCCATTCTGTGACTCCATACCCAGATGAGCTCTGGAGATCCCTTCCAACCCAACCCATTCTGTGACTCCATGCCCAGATGAGCTCTGGAGATCCCTTCCAACCCAACCCATTCTGTGACTCCATGCCCAGATGAGCTCTGGAGACCCCTTCCAACCCAACCCATTGTGTGACTCCATACCAGATGAGCTCTGGAGACCCTTCCAACCCAACCCATTCTGTGACTCCATACCAGATGAGCTCTGGAGACCCCTTCCAACCCAACCCATTCTGTGACTCCATGCCCAGATGAGCTCTGGAGACCCCTTCCAACCCAACCCATTGTGTGACTCCATACCCAGATGAGCTCTGGAGACCCCTTCCAACCCAACCCATTGTGTGACTCCATACCCAGATGAGCTCTGGAGACCCCTTCCAACCCAACCCATTGTGTGACTCCATGCCCAGATGAGCTCTGGAGACCCTTCCAACCCAACCCATTCTGTGACTCCATGCCCAGATGAGCTCTGGAGATCCCTTCCAACCCAACCCATTGTGTGACTCCATACTCAGATGAGCTCTGGAGATCCCTTCCAACCCAACCCATTCTGTGACTCCATGCCCAGATGAGCTCTGGAGATCCCTTCCAACCCAACCCATTGTGTGACTCCATGCCCAGATGAGCTCTGGAGATCCCTTCCAACCCAACCCATTCTGTGACTCCATACCCAGATGAGCTCTGGAGATCCCTTCCAACCCAACCCATTCTGTGACTCCATGCCCAGATGAGCTCTGGAGACCCCTTCCAACCCAACCCATTCTGTGACTCCATACCCAGATGAGCTCTGGAGATCCCTTCCAACCCAACCCATTGTGTGACTCCATGCCCAGATGAGCTCTGGAGACCCCTTCCAACCCAACCCATTGTGTGACTCCATACCCAGATGAGCTCTGGAGATCCCTTCCAACCCAACCCATTCTGTGACTCCATACCCAGATGAGCTCTGGAGATCCCTTCCAACCCAACCCATTCTGTGACTCCATACCCAGATGAGCTCTGGAGATCCCTTCCAACCCAACCCATTGTGTGACTCCATACCCAGATGAGCTCTGGAGACCCCTTCCAACCCAACCCATTGTGTGACTCCATACCCAGATGAGCTCTGGAGACCCCTTCCAACCCAACCCATTGTGTGACTCCATACCCAGATGAGCTCTGGAGATCCCTTCCAACCCAACCCATTGTGTGACTCCATGCCCAGATGAGCTCTGGAGACCCCTTCCAACCCAACCCATTCTGTGACTCCATACTCAGATGAGCTCTGGAGATCCCTTCCAACCCAACCCATTGTGTGACTCCATGCCCAGATGAGCTCTGGAGACCCCTTCCAACCCAACCCATTCTGTGACTCCATACCCAGATGAGCTCTGGAGACCCCTTCCAACCCAACCCATTCTGTGACTCCATGCCCAGATGAGCTCTGGAGACCCCTTCCAACCCAACCCATTCTGTGACTCCATACCCAGATGAGCTCTGGAGACCCCTTCCAACCCAACCCATTCTGTGACTCCATACCCAGATGAGCTCTGGAGACCCCTTCCAACCCAACCCATTGTGTGACTCCATGCCCAGATGAGCTCTGGAGATCCCTTCCAACCCAACCCATTGTGTGACTCCATGCCCAGATGAGCTCTGGAGACCCCTTCCAACCCAACCCATTCTGTGACTCCATGCCCAGATGAGCTCTGGAGATCCCTTCCAACCCAACCCATTCTGTGACTCCATGCCCAGATGAGCTCTGGAGATCCCTTCCAACCCAACCCATTCTGTGACTCCATACCCAGATGAGCTCTGGAGACCCCTTCCAACCCAACCCATTGTGTGACTCCATGCCCAGATGAGCTCTGGAGACCCCTTCCAACCCAACCCATTGTGTGACTCCATGCCCAGATGAGCTCTGGAGACCCCTTCCAACCCAACCCATTCTGTGACTCCATGCCCAGATGAGCTCTGGAGACCCCTTCCAACCCAACCCATTCTGTGACTCCATGCCCAGATGAGCTCTGGAGATCCCTTCCAACCCAACCCATTGTGTGACTCCATACCCAGATGAGCTCTGGAGATCCCTTCCAACCCAACCCATTCTGTGACTCCATACCCAGATGAGCTCTGGAGACCCTTCCAACCCAACCCATTCTGTGACTCCATCCCAGATGAGCTCTGGAGACCCTTCCAACCCAACCCATTCTGTGACTCCATACCCAGATGAGCTCTGGAGACCCCTTCCAACCCAACCCATTCTGTGACTCCATGCCCAGATGAGCTCTGGAGATCCCTTCCAACCCAACCCATTCTGTGACTCCATGCCCAGATGAGCTCTGGAGACCCCTTCCAACCCAACCCATTCTGTGACTCCATGCCCAGATGAGCTCTGGAGACCCCTTCCAACCCAACCCATTGTGTGACTCCATACCCAGATGAGCTCTGGAGACCCCTTCCAACCCAACCCATTCTGTGACTCCATGCCCAGATGAGCTCTGGAGACCCCTTCCAACCCAACCCATTGTGTGACTCCATACCCAGATGAGCTCTGGAGACCCCTTCCAACCCAACCCATTGTGTGACTCCATGCCCAGATGAGCTCTGGAGATCCCTTCCAACCCAACCCATTGTGTGACTCCATGCCCAGATGAGCTCTGGAGACCCCTTCCAACCCAACCCATTGTGTGACTCCATGCCCAGATGAGCTCTGGAGATCCCTTCCAACCCAACCCATTCTGTGACTCCATACCCAGATGAGCTCTGGAGATCCCTTCCAACCCAACCCATTGTGTGACTCCATGCCCAGATGAGCTCTGGAGACCCCTTCCAACCCAACCCATTGTGTGACTCCATGCCCAGATGAGCTCTGGAGATCCCTTCCAACCCAACCCATTCTGTGACTCCATGCCCAGATGAGCTCTGGAGATCCCTTCCAACCCAACCCATTGTGTGACTCCATGCCCAGATGAGCTCTGGAGACCCCTTCCAACCCAACCCATTCTGTGACTCCATGCCCAGATGAGCTCTGGAGATCCCTTCCAACCCAACCCATTGTGTGACTCCATGCCCAGATGAGCTCTGGAGATCCCTTCCAACCCAACCCATTCTGTGACTCCATACCCAGATGAGCTCTGGAGATCCCTTCCAACCCAACCCATTGTGTGACTCCATGCCCAGATGAGCTCTGGAGATCCCTTCCAACCCAACCCATTGTGTGACTCCATGCCCAGATGAGCTCTGGAGACCCCTTCCAACCCAACCCATTGTGTGACTCCATGCCCAGATGAGCTCTGGAGACCCCTTCCAACCCAACCCATTCTGTGACTCCATGCCCAGATGAGCTCTGGAGATCCCTTCCAACCCAACCCATTGTGTGACTCCATGCCCAGATGAGCTCTGGAGATCCCTTCCAACCCAACCCATTGTGTGACTCCATGCCCAGATGAGCTCTGGAGACCCCTTCCAACCCAACCCATTGTGTGACTCCATGCCCAGATGAGCTCTGGAGACCCCTTCCAACCCAACCCATTCTGTGACTCCATGCCCAGATGAGCTCTGGAGATCCCTTCCAACCCAACCCATTCTGTGACTCCATACCCAGATGAGCTCTGGAGACCCCTTCCAACCCAACCCATTCTGTGACTCCATACCCAGATGAGCTCTGGAGATCCCTTCCAACCCAACCCATTCTGTGACTCCATGCCCAGATGAGCTCTGGAGACCCCTTCCAACCCAACCCATTCTGTGACTCCATGCCCAGATGAGCTCTGGAGATCCCTTCCAACCCCTTCTGTGATGCAAGCTGCCCCAGTAGCAGCCCCCATGGTGCTCCCAGCTGCCAGGGCAGCTGCTGGTGAGCCTTACCTTGACCCAGTGCCACTCTGCCAGGGGCTGCAGGGCCCAGTGTGGGTAGAGCTGGTCCCTGACGAAGCGCAGGTGCCGCTGCCTATTGGTCACCCAGGTGAGCACCAGGCAGCTTGGCGCTGCCAGGGCAGGCACAGGGAGCTGCTTGATCTGCCAGGGGGCCAGAGAGCTGTACCTGCATGGTGAGCAGAGCAGGGCACCAGTGGGCACAGAGTGCCCAGCAGACCTGCTGGCTGCACACCCAGCCAGGGGCTCAGCCAACACCCACGGCTGGGCCCCGACTGGCATTCAGTGGCCACAGCGCTGGGTGCCAGCTGAAGGCCACCCCCCCTGGGCTCCACCCTCCTCCCTGCAGGCCCTGGGCAAGGCTGAGCAGCCTGCTCTAGGGCAGATGTCCCTGCTGCCTGCAGGGCCCTTGGACTAGCTGAGCCCTAAGGACCCTTTCAAGCCCAACCATGACTCCCCCACACCAAGGGCCCCTGGGCTGTGACTTGGAGGTTCAGGAGCCCACTGCCACTCAGGAGCTGCCCACTGCCACTCAGGAGCTGCCCACTGCCACTCAGGAGCTGCCCACTGCCACTCAGGAGCTGCCCACTGCAAGGGCATCTTCTCATCTGCAGGCCAGAAGCAAGCTGCTGAGTGAAGAGCAGCTCTGCACCAGCCCAGGGCTCAGTGGCAGCAGGGGCAAGCCCCCTGCTGAAGGGACACGATGGCAGGGCAAGGACCCAGGCAAGGGCAAGTGGAAAGTTCAGCCCAGAGCCATCTCTTCTCCAACCACCTGCAGAGCACTCAGCAGCCCAACCCCCCACTGCTGCTCATCAGGCTGGGGGCAGTTCCTGGCTGGGGGCCCAAGGCAGAGCTCCTGGCTGGCCCTGAGGTGCCCAGCCTGTGGGACCTGAGTGCCACCTTCACCTCTTGCTCCTCTTCAGGGACTTGTTCTCCCACGGTGGGTCCATCACAATGACATCAAACCTCCTCTTGCCTGGGCAGTGACATTGCAAAGAGGGAAAAAAGCCAAAGCACAGAGGGTTAAGTGACTATGCCCCTGCAGAGTGACCAAGGCCCAGCTTCCCCCACACAGCCTGCAGGCAAGCAGCCACCAAGGCACCAAACCACAGCTTGCTCCCTTCCAGCCAGAGCAGAGGCCTGAAGGCTCCAGGCAGGTTTGCTTTCACCACACAAACAAGACTGCGTTGGGCTGGCAGGGACCTTCCAGATCACTCAGCTCCAACCCCCTGCCATGGGCAGGGACACCTCCCACTAGCCCAGGCTGCTCAAGGCCTCATCCAGCCTGGCCTTGAAGCGTCCACAGCTTCTCTGGACCTGTCCCAGTGCCTCCTCACCCATTTTCCCCTCATGCCTCATCCCAGTCCAGCTCCTTGCAGTCTGAAGCCAACCATCACACACTTCAGAGGTGTTCAGGCTGCTTACCCAAGAAAAGGACCTTTGTGTGACCTGGGCCAGATCCCTCCAAGAGCTTTTGAACATCTGGGGGCTGAGGGCAGGTGTCAAAGGATTGCCTGGAGGCTCCCACCAGGGGCTGTGTAGGAATGGCAGTGAAGGGCCCTGAGTGCCAGACTCCTCTGCTGTTGGAGGAGTCCAGCAGCCCAGCTGGGACATGGAGAGCTCCAAACCAGCTCTGCAAAGAGCTTCTCACTATCTGCAGCTCCCTCAAAGGAGGCTGGAGCCAGCTGGGCATTGAGCAACCTGCTCTAGTGTGAGGTGTCCATGCCCAGGGCAGGGGGCTGGAACTGGATGATCCTTGAGGTCCCTTCCAACCCTGACAATTCTGTGATTTTATGACAAGAGGGAATGGCCTCAAGTTGCCCCAGGAGAGGCTCAGGTTGCCCATGAGGAACAATTTCTATCCCTTCAGGGTTGTTCAGGCCTGGCCCAGGCTGCCCATGGCAGTGGTGGAGTCCCCAGCCCTGCAGATGTGGTGTGAGGACCACGGGTTAGAGGTGGAACGGGCAGGGCTGGGTTAACACAGCCCTGGCTGCCCCAGGTGAGAAGCAGCACCTCGCCAGCCTGCAGCAGCTGTGTTCTGCTGGCCAGCGAGTGACCTGCTCAGGCAGCAGGGCAGAGCTCAGCCCTGCCAGCTGCAGATACTCACAGCTCAGCAGGGGCTGCAGGCAGGAGACATCAGAGAGAAGGAAGCTGCTCTGTGGTGGCACCAGGTACTTCTGCCCCATGACCACCACGATCCTTGCAGAGCTGGAGCTGTTCTCTGTGAGGCAGGAGAGCAGGGCCTGCTCTGGAAGGGAGCTCTCCTCACCTAGCACCTGCACAGCTGGCTGCTGGCCTTCGCCCACAGCTGGCAGCTGCTTGGCCATGTCGCAGAGCTCGGCCAGCCCACAGCCAATGTGCCCAGGGAGAGTCTTCCTCTTGTGACTCAGTCCTGCAGCACTGGGCTGAAGGAATCCACTCCTGAGCCCTTCCTGGACCAAACCCAAGGTGCCTTCCCAGATGAGCTGCCTGACCTGGATGGGCACCAAGAAACAAGGGAAATGCTTCAGATAGCTCCTGGATCAGGAAATGAGCCAGAAACCAAACCATCACCCCACCACAGTGGGCAAAGGATGCTGGGCACACACTGAGATCCCCTCCAGCCTGTATCACAAGAGCACAGCAAACATCCTCTGGGTGCACTGCAGGGACTGCAGAGGTGACACCTCGAGAGGCTCTGCAGCTGTGCAGGGAGACCTGGCCAGGGGGAGAGCTGGGGGAGAGAACCTCATGGAGTCCAACCAGGGCAAGTGCAGGGCCCTACCCCTAGCAGGGAACCACCTCCTGCAGCAGAACAGCTGAGGGGGGACCTGCTGGGAAGCAGCTCCAAGGAGAAGGAGCTGGGAGTGCTGAGGGACAAGAAGGTCCCCGGGAGCCAGCAAAGTGTCCTGGTGGCCAAGAAGGCCAAAGGTGTCCTGAGGGGCATGAAGAAGAGAGTGGCCATCATGCCAAGGAAGGTTCTCCTGACCCTCTGCTCCACCCTGCTCAGGCCACAGCTGCAGTGCTGGGGCCAGTGCTGTGCTCCCAGTGCCAGAGGGACAGAGAACTGCTGGAGAGAGTCCAGGGGGAGGCTGCAGAGCTGCACAGGGGCCTGGAGCAGCTGTGTGAGGAGCAAAGGCTGAGAGCCCTGGGGCTGTGCAGCCTGCAGAAGAGCAGCCCCAGAGGGCATCTGAGCAATGCTCAGCAAGAGCTGAAGGAGCTGTGGGGGGCAAGAGGCTGGGGCCAGGCTCTGCTGAGTGGTGCCCAGGGACAGGCCAAGGGGCACAGAGTGGAAGGCAGGAGGTGGCAGCTGAGCAGGAGGAGAAAGTTGTTTGGTGTGAGGGTGCTGGAGGCCTGGAGCAGGTTGCCCAGAGAGGTTGTGGAGTCTCCTGGTGTGGAGAGCTTCCAACCCCCCCTGGGCACTGTGCTGCTGGGCAAGCTGCTGTGGGTGCCCTGCTGGAGCAGGGGTTGGGCTGGGGGAGACCCAGAGGTCCCTTCCCACCCCTCCATGCTAGGCTGGGACTGGGGGACTCCCCTTAGTGGAAGGAGCTCCCAGACCAGAACTTGTTTGCAACCATGACTTGCACCCAGGACAGGCCCTGTGCTGAAGGCTGCCCTTGGCTGTCCTCACCTTGCAGTGGTACTGCAGGGCCTCCAGCTCCCCCTGGTTGAGCTCCTGCTGCCGTCTGCGTTTCTGCAGTGAGGACACAAGGACACAGAATCAGGACCCCTGTGGAGCTGAGGCTCTCACTGTGCTGCTCCACAGGGGACAGCATTCCACACCCAGCCTGTTGAGAGGACCTTTACCCTCTCCTGCCCTGTGGGTCACCTGCACAACCTGGACAGCTGCCAGAGGGCCTCAGGGGCCTGATTACAACCTGGGACAGAAGATCTGTGAGCAACCTGCTGCTGCTGCTGAGCCATGGGGTGCCCATCACTAACACAGGGCACCCCAGGACCTCCTGTGAGGCCCTGCAGTTTCCATGCATCCTGAAGCCTGCTGTGGAAAAGTTGCATGAGGAGCAGCTGAGGGACCTGAGGGTGTTCAGCCAGGGGAGGAGGCTGAGGGGAGACCTCATTGCTCTCTACAGCTCCCTGAGAGGAGGCCTAAGACAGGTGGGGGTTGGGCTCTTCTCCCAAGGAACATGGAAAATGGCCTCAAGTTGCCCCAGGGGAGATTCAGGCTGGACACGAAGAACAATTTCTGCCCCAGAAGGGTTGTCCAGGCCAGGCCCAGGCCGCCCAGGGCAGTGGTGGAGTCCCCGTCCCTGAAGGGGTTTCAGAGCCCTGGAGATGTGGTGCTGAGGGCCATGGATTGATGGTGCCCTGGCAGTGCTGGGTTAAGGGGTGGACTCCATGATCTCAAAGGTCTCTTCCAACCCAAAGGATTCCATGGTTGTATGAAACACACACAAGCAAGACACCACTGGTGGCCTCTTATCTCCCAGGAGTGACTGGAGGTCAGTGCATTACAGAGAACTCACCTTCCTAGCACTGCACACAGAGCCTCCAACACCACGCTGGGCTCCCTGGGAGAGTTCCTCTCTGCTGCTGTTGGCCTTTCCTGCTGTAGGACTCAGGTCAGAGCATCCCTGCCTCAGCTGCTCCCCGGTAGCTGCAGCTATGTGGGGCTGAGAGATGTCAAAGAACTCCTCCCGAAACACAAATCTCCTTCTGGCTGCTTCACCTCCTGCTTCTCTCCCAGCTGCAGGCCCAGGCTCCAGCCCATCTCTTGACAAGGAGGTAGCACCAAGGGCAGGAGCAGCACAGCAAGCTCCAGGAGATGTGGCAGCAGCAGGGCTGGCAGAAGAGTCCCAGATCTCATAGCCACACTGGTTGATGAAGGCCAGGTGATCCACCAGCCACCCTGCTGCCAGCCGATGCACCACAGCCATCCTCACTGCCTTGCCAGAGCAGAAGGCAACTCCCTGCAGCCAGGGCTGCTCAGCACAGGCACCTCCTGCAGCCAGCTCCTCCTGAGGGGATGATCTGAACGCTTTAGAGGTGTTACTGGGTCAGAAAGCAGCACTGACCTTCTGCCAGCATAGCCATGGGACCTTGAAACATGCTGCAGGCACTCCTGACTCCAGTTGTTTGCATGTTACCACATCTGTCGGTGACTACTGCACTGCTCTGCAGCAAATCAGACCTAAAGAAGCGTCGAGAATTGATCGATTTACTCTGAGGCAGCTCCGTTAGCAAAGAAACAACAGCACGACACAGCAATGGTCCTGGCGAAGAATATGGGTGACTGCACTGGGAAAAAAACACAGACACGCGGGGCCTAGCAGCTCCGCTTTCTGCACAAAGCGGACCGCTTACGCCCCAAAACCGGCCCGCTCCTGCCTCACCCCGGCCGCGGGCAGGAAGCGCGGCCCGAATATGGGCGCAGGCCTCGCGACGCCGGGAGGAAAAGGAGAAGTCGCTACAGGAGCGCTATGCGGGACTGAAGCCGGTGCGGGACTGAAGCCGTTGCAGGGCTGCCCTCCACCCCTGTCCCTCGCTGCGAGCCCAGGGGCTCGGTACGGCAGGGTCTCGTCCACATACCTGCATTGAGCCGTCGCCTCTGGGCGCCGCCATCTTGCTATCGGACGGGACGGTTACGCACTTCCGGTGGGACCGGGGGGGCGGGGCCAGCGGAAATGATACTTCCGGTCGCCCTTGCCGCTCGGCGCTCGCATATGACGTCACCGCGTCGCACAGTGTGACGTCTTGGCGGGCGGTTTGAAAGTGCCGAGGCGCAGCAGCGCCGGTAACGGGCGGGCCGGTAACGGAGCTGGGTTTGTGAGGTGGGAACGGGCTCTGGGGTCGAGGCGGGCGTTGCCTGCCCCGTTTGGGCTCGGTGCGATTTATCGGTGCTGTTGCGGGTGGGGGTGGCGGCCCCCGGTTCATGCCGCGGCCCCCCTGCTTTGGACGGGGAGGGGCTGGAGCGGGCCCGGGTGAAGGGCAGCTGTAGATTAGAAGTGAGCAGATCCAAAGGCCAAGCTTGCCCCTGTCGTCAATGCAAGGGTTGATCCGAGAGGCTGTGTCTGACGACGCCCTTCTGTCCGTGGCTGCTTTTCTTTAAGGAGAACCCAAGAGAGGCTGGAAGCTGTCTCAGTGGCTGGTCTACGGCAGAGTTCTGCTGCTCCTCTTGCCTGTGTAGGAGGTGCCTGTGCTGTCTACCACAGCCACTGCTCCTAGCTCCTGGGTGCTGCGCTTTCTCCAGCTGCGTCACCATGAGGAGGAGCTCCATCATTGCTGGCAGCAGCGGCCGGCAGTCCATCACGGCTCTGAGGGTGCAGGACAGCAACAAGATGGGTCTCTTTGGTCTCCAGACACCCCAGATGTAAGTGGTGCTGATGCTCTTGCTGGAAATGGTTTGGGAAACTCCTTCTGAACAGGTGTCCTGGGGTGGGTGTGCAGGGACTGCAGGCAAGTGGGAGCAACAGAGGGAAAACCCCTTGCAGCAGAGGTGGTTGGCACACAAAAGTGCTCCAGTCCTGCAAGGAGCTCCCCTTCATCCATCCATTGGTCTGCCTGTGACACATCTCCAACAGACCCTTGAAGCCTTCTTTTTGCCCCTCAGGAAGGACAGAGGCATATCTGGGAAGCTGAGCATGAGCAAGCCCACCCCTGGCACTGTGGAGAGGAAAGTCAGCTCTGCTGGGCACAGGTATGGAGCTGTGCTGCAGGCAGAACCAGGGACAGCCCTGCAGCACTGGGACACAGCAGCTCTGTGGTAGGGAGCAGTGTGTCTGCAGCTGCAGGCCTTCGGTCAGCCTTGGTGGGTTGGGAAGTGCTGTGAGAGCTCCTCTTCCTCTTGGCACGGTGAGCACTGCATGGCTGAGAGCTTCTCAGCACATCTGCCTAAGGCAGAGCAACATCTGCAGCATTCTCTGCCTTGTCCTCTTCTCTGAGCCCCAAACCTTCCAGCATTCCCCAGCCCTGGATATCCTTCTGCTCTCTGGAGCTTCATTTTGTTAAGGGGCTGGAGCAGGTGGAGAGAAGGGCAGCCAAGCCGAGCCAAGCCCTTGGTCTTGGGGCCCCAGGGCTGGTGAGGAGCAGCTGGGGGCCCAGAGCCTTACCCCAGGCTGTGCCTGCTCTCCGCTCAGGACCAGCGGGGCCGGGGTCTCCCGCAGCAGCCAGTTCGGCGTCTTCGGGACGGAGAAGATGAAGGACCCCAGGCCCCTCCATGACAAGGCCTTCATCCAGCAGTGCATCAAGCGGCTCTCTGAGGTGACTCCTCGTGCCCAGCCTGGCCCCTCGGGCACGCAGGGCACTGCCCAAGGCCTGGCTGCTCTGCAGCTTCAGCCCTGGCCTCAGCTTGGCTGCTCAGCCCCTGCCTTGCTCCTTGCCAGTTCCTGGCCGAGAACGGCTACGCCCACAACGTCTCCATCAAGTCCCTGCAGTCTCCCTCGGTCAAGGACTTCCTCAAGATCTTCACCTTCATCTATGGCTTCCTCTGCCCTTCCTATGAGCTGCCTGGCTCCAAGTTTGAAGAGGAAATCCCCAGACTCTTTAAAGAGCTTGGGTAAGGTGCTCGTTACCTGGGAGACAGCCTGGGCTGGGGAAGCTGGGGACTGTGCAGGGCAGCTGTGGGTGCCCCTAAAGGGTTGGGCTGGAAACACTCCCAGCCCAGGTGGCTCAAGGGCAATGGTTTAGGTCAGTTTAGCAGCAGCTGTCATAGACGGGGTTGGGTGGGAAGGGACCTTCCAAGGCCATGCAGTCCAACCCCTACACCTCCCAACAGGAGCAGGCTGCTCAGAGCCCCAAATAACCTGACCTGCAGTGGTCCCAGGGATGGGGCAGTTCCCACCCCTCTGGGCAGCCTGAGCCAGGCTTTCCCCACCTGCAATGTCAAACATTTCTCCCTTCTCTCCACTCTCAATTTCCCTCTTTGAGTCCAAACCATCCCCCCTTGGCCTGGCACCTCAGGCCCTGAGAAAAAGTCCCCAGCTTTCTGATTCCCTCTTGAAGCATTGAAAGGCCACCAGAAGGTCTCCTGGAGCCTTCTCTAGGCTGAACAATTCAAATTCTCTCAGCCTGGTCTCACAGTAGAGAGGCTCCAGCCTCTCTGTTGGATGGTTTAGAGTTGGGTAGTCCTGGAAGGAGCAGGCAATTGGATTTGATGGTCCTCATGGTCCCTTCCACCTTGAGAAGCTGTGGAATTCCCAAGGGCATCAATCCATGCAGTCAGGGCTTGGTTCCTCTCCCTTCCAGGTGCAGGATGAAGGGCAACTGAGTTTGTCCTCCCTTGGTGTCCTGTGAACACCTGCTGGGTTGGGTTCCTCACTGCAGCAACTCACAGTGTGCTTTCCTTCCCTGCAGGTACCCCTTTGCTCTGTCCAAGAGCTCCATGTACACGGTGGGAGCCCCACACACCTGGCCTCAGATCGTGGCAGCTCTGGTCTGGCTGATTGACTGTGTCAAGGTAGGGGTTGGCTTCTCCAAGCCAAGTGTAGCCACTGCAGGCTGGGGGAGAGGCCGTTTCAAGGCCTATCTCTGAAGTGCCTCCTGAAGGTTTTGCTTTGTTTCCAGAAAGAAACATTCCTGCCCCAAAAGGGTTGTCCAGGCCTGGCCCAGGCTGCCCAGGGCAGTGGTGGAGTCCCCACCCCTGGAGGGGTTTCAAAGCCCTGGAGGAGATGTGGTGCTGAGGGCCAGGGGTTGGTGGTGCCCTGGCAGTGCTGGGCTAAGGGTTGGACTCCATGACCTGCAAGGTCTCTTCCAGCCCAGTTCCCTGGTTGCAGGACAAATGCAGATATCCCTGTTTGGTACCTGCTGAGCTCTGTGCTGGTGAGCCTGTAGCTGTATGCAGCACATCACCTGGTGCCTGAGAAAGGGGGAGGGGAAAACTCAGACACCAAAATAGAGCAGTTGAGGGAAATTCTTCCCCAGGAGGGGAAGAGCCCCAGGAGGCTGCTGAGGCACTGGGACAGGTTGCCCAGAGAAACTGTGGAAGCTCCATTCCAAGGCCAGGTTGGATGGGTCCTTGAGCAGCCTGCTCTAGAGGAAGGTGTCCCCTGCCCAGAGGGTTGGAACTGGATGATCTTTAAGGTCCCTTCCAGCCCTACCCAGTCTGTGACTCTAGGCCAGTCCTGTGCCTCCAGTGCTGATCTCATGCCCTCTGCCAGCTCATCACAGGTCTAAGGTTGGACTTTTCAGTAGCAGCTACCCAAGTGTGCTCCTCCTGAAGGTGGGAGTGGGATGGGAGGGGTCTTGCTGCTCACCCTCTCCACCTGTCCTTGCAGCTCTTCTCTGCCATGAGGGAGAACACAGCAGCCTTCGATGATGACCAGAGCTGGGGAGGAGAGACAGAGGATGGCATCATCCACAACAAGGTAGCAGGGACACCCAGGGGTGGCCAGCTGAGTTCCCCAATGCCAGGGAGACAGAGAACTGCTGGAGAGAGCCCAGGGGAGGGCCTGGAGCAGCTGTGTGAGCAGCAAAGGCTGAGAGCCCTGGGGCTGTGCAGCCTGCAGAAGAGCAGCCCCAGAGGGCATCTGAGCAATGCTCAGCAAGAGCTGAAGGAGCTGTGGGGGGCAAGAGGCTGGGGCCAGGCTCTGCTGAGTGGTGCCCAGGGACAGGACAGAGACATTCTTGATGCCTGGCACAAGCTGCTGACAGCTCCTCTAAGAGAGGAGGAGGAGTTGATTTCTGCAGCAGTTTGCTCAAACCACTGAAGCTGTTTCGGGAGTGTGGGCAGTGTTGGCCTCTCCAGCTCCTGCACAGCCCTGGCAGGCACTGACAGAACTTCTGGCCTTGTTCTCAGCTCTTCATAGACTATGCTGTGAAGTGCTACGAGCTCTTCATGAAGGGGGCAGACACCTTTGAGGAGCAGGATGCAGAGCTGGAGGCCAAGCTGAGTGAGTCATCCCTGGGAGGAGGGCTTTGCCTGAGGGGCAGTCAGCTGGGCTTGGGGGACTGAAGTCCCTCAGCACCTCTCAGCTCCTCAGGCTGAAGCCTCTTTGGGTGCATCATTGCTGATGGGGCCTGCTGGAGGAGCTGGGCATGCTCTGCTGCCAGCTGGAGCTGTGCCACCCTCTTGTGTTGGGTGGCTTTGCAAGAAGCACTGCAGAGCTCTGCAGGTGAAGTTCCACCTCTGCAGATGGTTGCTGTCTGACTCAAGGAAGCTTGAGCAGGGCATACAACTCTATGCCAGGGAGCTCAGTTCCTAGGAGCTGTGGCAGTAGCCTGCTCTGGGGCTCTTTAGAGGTGGTATTGATGGGCTTGCTCCTGCTGGTCCAGGGGTGGTTGCAGTTGGGGATGGCTGTCCAGGTGATGGTGCTTGCCAGAGCAGGGATGATGGTGCCTGGTGAGATCAGTTTGTGATTCCCTCCTGCCCCTTCCCAGAGGAGCTGTTCAAGGTGGATGAGTCCAGGACAGAGGAGCTGGTGGCTGAGAACAGGAGGCTGACTGAGGAGATTGCCAGGCTGGAGAAGGAGAAGGAGAGTGAGCCGGTGAGTCCCTGGGCTCTGCCTGCCCCACTCCATCCCAGCAGTCACCCAGAGCCTGGGCACTGCACCTGCAGCACAGGGCCTTGCTGAGGAGCCTCCAGCCCCTCTCACCCTGCACAGAGTTGGTGTGGGGATCCCAGTGACACTGAGTCAGAGTCCTTGGGGCACCTCTTCTTGTCCTGACTCTCACCCCCCGATCCAGAAGCTGTGGAGCTCTTGCAGGCTCCCCTCTCTGGTCCCAGGTGTTGGTACCAGGAGAGCTGAGGGCAGCAGAGGTGGCACTCGGAGCAGGGACATCTTTGAGCTGGGGGTCTGCTTCTGGAACCAGTTTAAAATGGAGAGGGGGCTGTGCAGCTGGCAAGCTGCCTCCTGCCCACATGCAGTGGTGCTGCTGGTGTCCTCAGCTGCCCTTGCCCTTGGTGTGCCATGTTGGGTGCCCTGTAGGAAGAACTTTGTGCCAGGCTGATGGCACAAGCCCTGCTTCTAGCCTCTCCTGCTGTGGTGGTCATGCCACAGGGGCCAGCAGCTGCTGAGGTCCTGGCCTTGTCCATGGCTGCTGCCTGGTGCCTGTGGGAGCTTGCAGAGCAGGGCTGCTGGGGATAGCTGCCAGCAGTGGTTGCTCTCCCACCCCCCCTGGCAGGACCGCAGAGTGGCCCTGAGGAAGCTGAAGGCCTCTCTGGAGCAAGATGTGCAGAAGTTCCAGGCTTACCTGGCCAACATGGAGTCCCATGTGGCCCTCCTGGACCAGAAGCTGGAGGGGGTGAACGAGGAGGTGGAAGCAGCAGGTAAGGAGGCCTCAGCCAGCAGCAGGAGAGGGGAGGCAGGAGGGGGCTTCAAGTGGAGCAGACAGTGAGGGGCTGCAGAGGGCCAGAGAAGGACAGCAAGGCTGGGGGAGGGCCTGCCGAACAGGGCTGGGGAGGAGCAGCTGAGGGAGCTGGGGGTGTTCAGTGTGGGGAAGAGGAGGCTGAGGGAGACCTCATTGCTCTCTACAGCTCCCTGAGAGGAGGCTGGAGCCAGGTGGGGGCTGGGCTCTGCTCCGCCGTATGTGGTGATGATAGAAGGAAAGGAAATGGCCTGAAATTGTGCCAGGGGGGGAGGGTAAGGTTGGGCATGAGGAAAAATTTTGTTGCTGCAAGAGTGGTCAGGGACTGGCATAGGCTGCCCAGGGAGGTGGTGGAGTGCCCATCCCTGGGGGTGCTCAAGAAACCTGTGGCCATGGTGGGGTGGGGTTGCTGGTTGGACTCAGTGGTCCTGGAGGTGTTTCCCACCCCAAACAAGTCCATGAGCCTATCAATGCAGATGTGCTTAGCTCCTAGCAGCCCCGAGCCGAGGCCCAGGTGGCCCAGGCTGAGCCCCCAGCCCCCTGTGTGCCCCCAGAGCTGGAGGTGGAGGCGATGCGGCAGGAGAACGCACGGCTGCAGCACGTCCTGGACAACCAGAAGTACTCTGTGGCCGACATTGAGAGGATCCACCGTGAGAAAAACGAGCTGCAGCAGACCATCAGCAAGCTCAGCAAGGAGCTGGAGGCTGAGGAGCAGCAGCTGTGGAACGAGGAGATGAAGTATGCACGGAGCAAGGAGGCGGTAGGTGACGGCTCTGCTGCTGCTTCCAGAGCCAGGGAATCGTGGAATGCTTGGGTTGGACCTCAGAGATAAGCCAGTTCCACCCTACTGCCATGGGCAGGGACACCTCCCACCAGCCCAGGTTGCTCAAGGCCCCATCCAGCCTGGCCTTGAACACCTCCAGGGAGGAGGCAGACAGGACCTCCTGGGCAGCAGATGTCTGCAGAGGCTGAAGTGAGCAGAACCTCTCTGGATAACGTGGGGGGCTCTGCTCATCCCTGGTGTTAGCACCACACAGATGTCCTCTGTTGGTGCTCTTCTGCACCTTGAGAGACACAACTGGGACGTTAGCCAGAGCTTGAGGCTGCTTTGGTCACACTGCACTGGGGTGGGCCCTAGTGTGGAGGCCACAGCCAGCACTTGGCTTCAGTCTCTCTGTGCTTAGGGCTAGAGAGGTCCCTCGTGTCCAAGCTCTGGGAGGTTCTGAGGGCCCAACTCAGCCCCTTGAGCAGAATGGGAAGATGTGGTCCTGGAAGTGGTGGAATGCAAAAGCTTCCTGCGGAGTCAGGCTGGCAGAGAGCAGCTCAGAGGCTGCTGGGAAGGCCCAGTGCAGCCTTTGCCCAGCCTCACTCCCTGCTGTCTCTGCCTCATGCCCTGCCCTGGCCGCGCAGCTGGAGCTGCAGCTGGCAGAGTACCACAAGCTGGCCAGGAAGCTGAAGCTGATCCCTGCCAGCACCGAGCACTCCAAGGGCTACGACCTGGCGCTGCAGTTCAGCCCCGAGGACGGCGCCGCCTTCCTCAGCCGCTGCAGGGAGATCAAGGTGAGCAGGGCGGGGGGGCTGGGCTGGGGCCCCACTCAGTGCCTCAGCAGGGTCTGGAGAGCAGGGCTGAGCTCAGGCTGCCCTCTTGCTCTGACCAATCTGCCATTGGTGTCCCAGGATCCCCTCATGGACATCATGAACCAGACCGAGGAGGACATCCGGGACACCGCGCAGCGGAAGATGTCTCTTGAGGAAGCTCTGGAACAGGTCTGTTGGTTGGGCAAGGCCAGGGCTGGGGCACCAGAAGGTTCCTTGCTGTCTGCTCTGGTTGTGCTGGGTCCTGGGTCCTGCTGCAGGCCCTGCGAGTGGGTTGGGTTTGGTGAGGCTTGGGGGGAGTGGGAGAAGGAAGGGAATCTGTGAGGAGATGGCTTTGATCAGGGTGGAACCTGAAGGGTTGGGGGGAGAATTGGAGACATAAAAATGCCTCCTGCCCTCTGCTCTGCCCTGGTCAGGTCACATCTGGTGTGCCGAGGCCAGTGCTGGGCTCCCAGACACAGAGAGACAGAGAACTGCTGGAGAGAGTCCAGGGGGAGGCTGCAGAGCTGCACAGGGGCCTGGAGCAGCTGTGTGAGGAGCAAAGGCTGAGAGCCCTGGGGCTGTGCAGCCTGCAGAAGAGCAGCCCCAGAGGGCATCTGAGCAATGCTCAGCAAGAGCTGAAGGAGCTGTGGGGGGCAAGAGGCTGGGGCCAGGCTCTGCTGAGTGGTGCCCAGGGACAAGGGGCACAGAGTGGAAGGCAGGAGGTGGCAGCTGAGCAGGAGGAGAAAGTTGTTTGGTGTGAGGGTGCTGGAGGCCTGGAGCAGGCTGCCCAGAGAGGTTGTGGAGTCTCCTGGTGTGGAGAGCTTCCAACCCCCCTGGGCACTGTGGTGCTGGGCAAGCTGCTGTGGGTGCCCTGCTGGAGCAGGGGTTGGGCTGGGGCAGCTCCAGAGCTCCCTTCCCACCCTTCCATGCTAGGTTGTGAGTGACTCTGCCCTGCTTTCCTTCCAGTTGAATGCCATGGTGGTAGAAAAGAACAACAGTGTGAAAGTGCTGAGGGAAGAAGCTGAGAAGCTGGATGAGCTTTATCATCAGAAGCTGAAGGTACAACTCCCTGGCTGATTGTCTCTGCTCCCAAGGAATAAGGGATAGGAGGAGAGGAAATGGCCTCAAGCTGCCCCAGGGCAGGTTTAGGCTGGACATCAGAAGAAGCTTCTTGACTGAAAGGGTTCTCCAAGCCTGGCCCAGGCTGCCCAGGGAGGTGGCTGAATGCCCATCCCTGGAGGTGTTTCCCAGAGGCAGAGCTGTGGTGCTGAGGGCCATGGGGCAGCCCCAGCCTTGGCAGGGACAGATCATGGTGGGACTCAGTGATCCCAAAGGTCCTTTGTATGCCAGATGCTTCCATGATTTTATGACCCTTTCCCATCCAGACTCCCTGCCCTGCTGACAGCTGCCCTGGTGGCTGCAGACAATTCCTGTTGTTCCAACCCCCCTGAGATGTCCCTTTTGTTGTGCTGCTCTCCTAGGGTGAGCTCAGACAGCACTTCTTTGCTGTTGGATGGTTCTAACAAGCTGTGGCCATGGAGCTTATGGGGTGAGACCTCAGATGGTAGCCAGGAGCCTGCAGCATGCCAATGGTGTGGGAGGCTGCTGTCAGTGAGTGCCCACAGTGGGCACTTAGCTGCTGGCAAAGCTTAATTTGATCTAAGTGCTACTGTCCTGGCAGAGGTGGTGACTTCCATCTCATGCTCCTCCTCTGTACACAAGGCACAAAGCAGCTTCCTTGCCCAGCTGGAGGTTTGAGCCTCGGCAGAGTTTTCCAGGCTCTTTGAGCTCTGAGCTGGGTCAGTGACTCTTTGTATAGCTCTCTTCCCTTTGGGGTTCACCTCAGTAGCCTTGAGACCCTTTAGAGAAACCAAGGGAGTGGGCTGGGTTGGGCTGGAGATGACACAATCCCTACAGCTTCCACCCTGGGGGTGATGGGCATGAGAACAAAACCCCTCCTGACTGATGCAGGGTTGGGCTTTTCCCTCTGGTGTCTGCAGGAGGCAGAAGAGGAGGAGCAGAAGTGGGCAGAGGAGCTGGAACTGCTGGAGAAGCACAAAAGGCTGCTGGAGGGTGGCATCAACGAGGGCCTGGACGAAGCCACGAAGGAGCTGCAGGACCTCCAGCGGCAGTAAGGGCTGAATCCAAGCTACCTGGGCAGCTCAGCTGGGCCCCCTGTGTGCTAGGGGTGAGGAGCTGTGTCCCTCTCCACACCTCACTGTCACTACTGACTGACATGTTTCTGCTCCACACTGAGCTAGAAGATGGCTCTGCCACACCAGAAGCTCTGCTTTCTAGAGGGGGCTTCATACCTAGGGCAAGGAAAGGAGTTTGTTTCCCAACACCTGAGACTGCACTTTGCAGCCTGGAACCTGCAAAGCCAGTCCCAGTTCTCTGAAGGTCTTTCTTGCTCACCACCTAGCAGGCATGGTCCTCCTGCGCTGGGTACTCACGGGCAGGTCTGCTGTGGTCCAGGTTCCTGCTCTCAGAACACCCCCCTAGCAAGGCCAGAGCCTGATGGGGCTCTCTGGCTGTCTTCGCAGATACCAAGTTCTTCTGCAGACCAGAACAGAGGAGAGCAGGAGGACTGGGGACAAGCTGGAACACCTTCTCGACGCAGTTGCTACTCATGTGGTGTCCATAGAGGTGAGCTGGAGCTGGATGGAGTCTCCTCCTTTGGAGAGCTTCCCAGCTGCTGTGGGTGGGGGTTGGACTGCTCATTGAACTCCATCCTGCTGGGCTCCATCTGCTCCTCCTGGAAGAGCTTTCAGAGGAGAGCAGGACTGCTCTGGTCACCTTTCTGTGCCTCTCTCCTAGAAATACCTCAATGAGCAGAGCACACAAACCGACAGAGCCTACGAAGAGCTCATGGCTGAGGACCTCTTGTCACCCCTGACTGAGATCCTAGACAGCTACAGAAGGAAGGCTGAAGGGCTGAAGGCTGGAGATGGCCCCAGCTAGTGAGATGATGCCACTGCTCCAGCTTTCTCCCTCTGGGCCTTGGTGCCCCACAAGTCTGACAGCCTGATGCTGGGCAGAGTTTCTCCCTGCCCCTCTCTTTCACTTTACCTTTCCAAACTCTCTTCTCTCTTCCAGCCTTACGCAATCTGTTCCTGCTCTGTAGGAGCCTTTTTTCCTTTCACCATCTCATGTTTTTAACCTAAAGCAGAGGAGTTCTCCTTGGCTACCCCAGCCCCATACCTCACTGTGCTGCTTTGAACCAGCTGCTGGTTCCAGGGCCCTGCTCTCAGGGCTGCCTGCCAGCTCCTGGTTTATGAAGCTGGAGCTGTGCCCTCTCTTGTGTTTATTTCTAGCTTAATTTTTCTGGCCTTGGGATGGACAATTCCCTTGTGTACTGCTGTGTCTTCTGTACAGCTCCCTCAACAAGCCCTAACTTCTGTATTTTCACAGCCCAGGCCAGCAGTGGGGCACAAACCCCACCCTGACTGGGATTTTCCTGGGGTGGCAGCAGCACCCCTTCCTGTCCTGCCTGCTGGGATGGGGAGAGGAAAAGTAGCTCTAGAAATAGCTGTTTCCTAGAAGGGGCAAAGGAATAAAGAGTGCTCTTACCCTTTGAGTGATTTGTGCACCTGGGTGTTCATCTTCCCACCAGCCTTGCTCCTTTGCTGCCCTACTCCTCTCTGTGGTCTCTCTTCCGTCTCATTTTTACCTCACCTGGGGTGGGGACTCCACCTCCCTGGGCAGCCTCGGACAGGCCTTCAGCATCCTTTCAGGGAAGAGATTTCTTCCACTATCGCATCTAAACCTCCCCTTGACGCTAGCAGGGCCGATTTAAACTGAGTGATGTCCCTCAAGCCCTCGGCTCGACTCTGGGGGCATGGCAATGGGAAGGGGCTGGGTAGGGCCGAGGGCAGGGCGCCGGCTCCTCCCTGCAGGGCAGGGCACGTTTGGGGCATTACACACAGACCAGCTGCCTGCGCACCCCGGCCCAGGCTTCACTTGGAGGCAGAGAAGCGGAGGCGCAGCGAGCCCCAGGCGCACCGGCCGCGGCCTAGGCCCGGCCAGGGCCGAGAAGCAGCCTGCGGGTGGCTGCGCAGAGCCCGACCCTCGCCGCTCAGCCGGGCCCCGCGCAGCCGGGCGCCACAAGCGGCCGTCCCCAGGCCCTCCACCTCTCGAGGCAGCGGCTCCGCAGCCGGCTTCGCTTCCCGAGCGCTTCCCGCTCTCGCCCCGCCGCTTCCGGGTCCCCGCCGCTTCCGGGCCTCCCCGCCCTGGCTCCTCCCGCCGCGAGGCCCTGGGTGCGCTGGCCGGTAGCCGCCAAACGGGGGCGCTCGCGGGTCAGGCCGGGGGTGCCGCCGTTGCCGCCGCCGCCGCCATCGCTGCGGGACGGCTTCGCGTCTCCTTGGCTCCCCAACATGGCAGCGGACGCGGCGGCGGCTGGAGGAGGAGGAAGCAGCCGCGGAGGTCGCAGGCCGGCCCTGCTGACGCCCGGCGGGAACGGGGACCGCACCGTTTTTCTTTTCGATCGGCGGCGGGAACAGGCGGATCGGGAGGAGAAAGTGCTGAGCTACGGCACGGACAACTACCGCGCCTTCCGCAGCGCCGTCTGCCAGGTACCGGGAGGCGGAGGAGCGCTGGGAGCTGGGAACGGGCGGGCCCGGGGGCCGGCAGTGCTCAACCGGTTCCATCGTTCGTTCCTCCCGGTTCCGTGATGTAGGGGGGGCGGCACTTGCCGCCGTGCCCCACGTGCGAGGGGAGGCGGGAAGGGGCCGGTCCCGGTAGCCCTGCGGCCTCCTCCATCCTCCTCCTCCTCTTCCTGCCAATCCTGTCCCCTTCTCGGGCCGTTCCTACCCGGGACAGGTGCCGTTCGGACCTCGGGAGGAGGCTGCGGGGGTCCCTTCCCGCTGGGTACCGGACCCGCCGTTGCGCTGAGAACGGCCGGGGCGCTGCAGCCGGAGCAGCCCGTGGTGGCGGGCGGGAAGGCAGCAGCAGGCCCGGCAGCTGCCCGCGGGGTCTTCCCTCCCGGGGCTGAGAACGGAGCAGCCTCTGCTGGTGGCTCAGGAGCGAGCAGCAAGCCCGGCAGCTCCCCGTGGGGTCTCCGTTCCCCGGGCTGACAATGGAGCAGCCTCTGCTGGCAGCCCGGGAGGGAGCAGCAAGCCCGGCAGCTCCCCATGGTGTTCCCCGTGCTGAGAACCGAGCAGCATCTACTGGCGGTTCGGGAGGGAGCAGCGGAGCCGGCAGCTCCCCGCAGGGTCTCCGTTCCCCTGGCTGAGAACGGAGCAGTCCCGGCGGCAGCCCAGCAGCTCCCCGCGGCGTTGCCCGGACTGAGAAGGGAGCAGCCCCGGTGGCGGCCCGGCAGCTCCCGCGGGAGCTGAGCGGGCGGAGGTTCCCCACGTCCCGGGGCTATGCTGTCCAAGGTGGTAGCCTCGGCAGAGGAGCTCCAGCCGTGCAGCTCCTGCGGAGCCGCTTTCCCGTGGCTCGGGGTGGAGGGGGTCCGCTGGCACCGGCTGTCCTTCCGCCTGCCTGTGTCGGGTCCCGGTACAGTCCCTGCCAGACTACTTGGATCGTTGGCAGCCTTCTACTGAGCCACTGTCAGGGAGCTTTTCCCTTGGGTGCCAGTCAAAAGGAAGAGGTTCCCCAGTTAAGCCGCAGCTGGAGTTCCAGATTTATGTTCTTCCACCAAGATCTCCCATTGGAGGCTCCTTGACCGTTGGCCTAAGGAAAGGGCTTTCAGAGGCTCTCCCAGGCTTTGAAGCTTCTGTGGGAATCCCTGATGAGTTTTGGTTTGCCTGGCCGTTGGCTGCCAGCTCCTTGCCTGCTACAGAATCATTTTGGCTGGGCAAGACCTTCAAGATAGATTCACAGAGTCATGGAATCATTTTGGCTGGACAAGACCTTTAAGATCATTGAGTCAAACCGTTCTGCAGCTCTGCCAAGCCCGGTGCCAAGCCAGTGAGCCGTAGCTGTGCCATCAGTAATTCAGTTGCAGGTCTTTCAGAGCTGCTCCCCCAGCCCTAAACCTTTGGTGTCCTGGTCAGGGTTACCTGTACTTTACTCTCCAGGCCCTAACCTCTGAGTTTCTGCTATGTCTGGGTGGTGCTTAATGGTTCCTTTGCATATGGACCTCTTGGAGCAGGTCCAGAGGAGGCCACCACAATGATCCGAGGGTGGGGTATAAAAACGTGGTTCCAAGGGCTGTGAGGGTCCTCTGCTGTGAAGGCAGGCTCAAGGAGCTGGGCTTGTTCAGCCTGGAGAAGAGAAGGCTCCAGGAGACCTTCTGGTGGTCTTGTTGAGGCTGATCAGAAAGCTGGGGACAGACTTTTTCTCAGGGCCTGAGGTGCCAGGCCAAGAGGGGATGGTTTGGACTCCAAGAGGGAGCTTGAGAGTAGAGAGAAGGGAGAAAGGTTTTCGCTGAGGGTGGGGAGAGCCTGGCCCAGGCTGCCCAGAGAGGTGGGAGCTGCCCCATGGCTGGCACCACTGCAGGTCAGATGGTTTGGAGCTCTGAGCAGCTGGCTCTGGATGGGGATGTCCCTGCTGATCGCAGGGGGTTGGACTGGATGGCCTTGGAAGGTCCCTTCCACCTATCCAGTCCCTGATTTCCTTCTGGGGTGGAAGCTGAGTGACCATCTCAGGAGGAGCTGTCACACGTGGCGTCCTCCTTAGAGCAGAGCATGTGCTGCTGCCTGAGGTGCTCCTGGCCAGCAGTGACCAGGCTGTGGATGTCACTCAGGCTCAGCAGAGGATTCCGGACCAAGCTCCTGCAAAGGAGCTGCTGGAGCAGTAAAGCTGCATTGGGTTTGTCACCCTGAGGAGCTGAGGTATGCAGAGGAGCTCTGCAGGACAGCACTGAAGATGTCCTTCCCAGGCTTCTCCATGCTCAGCAGCTACAGCTGAGGTGCCCCTCAAGAGGGTTGTGTTGGCTCCGCAGATGATGGCTGTGGAGGGTGGCTGTTAGGTCTGGTGGCACACTCCCTGCACCTCCAGGGCTGGCTTCTGCTCACCAGCTGTGGTGGTTGGCCTGGGCTGGGCGACCTTTGGCTCAGTGCTGTGACCTGAACTTCTCAGGTGGCTTTTTGTCTCTCTTGTGTGCAGGTAACTCTTCGTCTTTGGGCCACTCTGGATGTGGTGCTGACAGCTTAGGAGTCCTTCTCCCCTCATGGAGAAGAAGGCTTGTCTTTCCTCCTAGGTGTGGGTTAGCTTGGAGATGGTGTCTGGTTTCCCCCAGAAGAAAACTTTTCTGCTTGGCTGTTCTAGCACAGCTCCTCCCAGCATGTATCCACTGCACAGGGACGTTTCTGAGTGCAGCCATCCTGCTGAGCCCTTCAGTGGCTGGGTGACATCCCAAGCTTGGCCATCCAGACAGCCTGCAAAAGAATAACCAACAGACTGGTGCTGTGGTGCTGGGTCTTGCTGTGCATCTTGCTGGGATCAAGGGCTGGGTGCATCTTCAGCACTTAGCTGAAGAAGGGCAACACAGTGAGGCTGAGTGAGCACTGAACCTGGTATCAGGTCAGCCATAGGCACCAGGATGCCTCCTGCTTGAGAGGGCCTGGGTGAGAATCACAGAACCAACAAGGTTGGAAAAGACCTCAGGGATCATCAAGTCCAACCTAGTACCTAATCCCTAACACCTGCTGACAACTAAACCGTGGCTCCAAGTGCCACAGCCAATCTTTTTTTGAACACCTCCAAGGATGGTGACTCCACCACCTCCCTGGGCAGCACATTCCAATGGCCAGTCTCTCTCTCTGTGAAGAACTTTCTCTTCACCTCCAGCCTAAACCTCCCCTGGTGCAGCTCGAGACTGTGTCCTTTCCTCCTGTCACTGGGTGCCTGGGAGAAGAGCCCAACCCCCTCCTGGCTACAACCTCCCTTCAGGTAGTTGTAGACAGCAATGAGGTCTGCCCTGAGCCTCCTCTTCTGCAGGCTAAACACCCCCAGCTCCCTCAGCCTCTCCTCACAGGGCTGTGCTCCAGACCTCTCCCCAGCCTCATTGCCCTTCTCTGGACACGTTCCAGTACCTCAATGTCCTTCTTAAACTGAGGAGCCCAGAACTGGACACAGCACTCAAGGTGTGGTCTAACCAGTGCTGAGCACAGGGCAGGATGACTTCCCTTGTCCTGCTGGCCACACTATTCCTGATCCAGGCCAGGATGCCATTGGCCTTCTTGGCCACCTGGGCACACTGCTGGCTCCTGTTCAGCTGCTGTCCACCAGTACCCCCAGGTCCCTCTCTGCCTGGCTGCTCTCCAGCCACTCTGCCCCCAGCCTGTAGCTGCCTGGGGTTGTCGTGGCCAAAGTGTAGAACCTGGCACTTGGACTGTGAGAAGTGAGACCTCTGACCAAACACTGCTTACCAGCAGGAAAGGGCACAGCAGCAGCTGCTCAGGTTAATTATCCAGGAGGGTCACTTTCACTGAGGGATGAACATCTTCTCTTCCTGGAAACCATGTCCATGTGGCGGGACAACTGTGCAGCTACCTCAGTGCTGCCTGGTGTAGGCTTCAGTGACTTGTAGGACAGGGAAGTCAGCCAGGTCATGTAGACACCACAGTGAGAAAGAACTCTTCTGAGCTGGCCAAAGCCTACAGAGGCTGTGGCATCTTCTGGCCTGGACACCAGAAAGAGCTTATCTGTACTCAGCAGTGCCAGCCTTGGTCCAGGAGCTTGCCCAGCAGCTTATCTCCTAGGGGCAACATTTTAGAGTGGAGCAGAAGGGACCTGCTGCTGCTAGACATGGCAGTGCTGGGCTTGCCTGAGCAGCTCTGCAGCTTGGTTGAGGTTCCTCATGGAATGGGGGCAAGGACCAGGAGGAGGCTGCCCCTGCCAGCTTCTAACTTCTGGCTGCCTTGAAGTCAACCCTAGACTTTTGCTAGGGCTTGGAGAGCTTCTGGGAGGCAGGGAAAGCAGGGAAGCTCCAATGACAGATGGAGGGCAAAGACCTGTGGAAAGCTCTGCAGCCAGGCTGTGCCAGCCAGGAGCCTCCAGTGGCACAGGAAGGGCATTGCCTGCCTGTGTTCCTTTCTCTGAGGGGTTTGTGGCTGGGTTCCTCCTGCACAGGTTTGCCACATGGAAGTTGGTGTGATGGGAGAGGTTCAGCTGGGGTGATCTGAGTTAGACAAGTTAAAAAGCAAGAGCTGTTGCAGGCTCTGGACATCCATCTCTTGGTATCATCTCCACTGGGACAATGAGAAGCTTGGCAGCTGTGCTACTGGACAGTGAGGTATGGACATGGTCACAGCTAGGGAGGAGGCCACTGAAAGCTGCCCTCTGGGGAGACCTGCAGCAGTGTTGTAAAGATGAGACTCTAGAGTGCCAGGGATGGAGAGAAGGAGGTGTGGGAAACTGAGGACAAGCTGGCCCAAGAACTTCAGGGGAGAGTCCAGCTGGAAGTGCAGAAAGCTCCTTTGGAGTGGTGACCACAGGGCTGGAGGGGTTAATGAAGACCAGAGCTCACTTGCACTTGAGATTCAATGACCCAGGCAGGCAGGAGAAGAGGGAGAGAGTGGCTGTCTGGGAAAGATGAGTGTGGGACTGCAGGGGTAGGGCATATGGAGAAAGCAGGACAAGGTCCAAGGCTGCAGGAACAGCCTTCCCAGCCAAAGAGCCAAGACTTTGATGTGTGTCCAGCGTTGAGAAGGATTTGGTTTAACATCTCAAGAGTGCAGCTAAACCTGGAACACCCTCTGGAGCATGATTGTTGCAGTGGGGCAGGCAGGCTCTTGTTCCTCAGCCCTCAAGGTGGTTACCCATAGGATGGTTCTGAACACTCTTGTTGCTCACTGGAGCGGATTTGAAGCAGCTGAGGAACCAAAGAGCTCTGCTACAGCTTTGGCTGAGCTGAGGTTTCATAGATTCCACAGAGATGACCTTTAGTGCTCCCTTCCAAGCCAGCCCATTCTGTCCAACCTTGTTGCCATGAGCTATCTGGAGGACTTCTTTCTGACTGGGTGACCTCTGCCTTTTGTAGACCTTTGGCATAGCTGATGAGGAAGCTTTTGTTATCACCACAACCAACAGGAAGGAAATTACAGAAGACAACTTCAGTGAGTAGAAGGGGAGATGCTCTGTGCTCAGTAAGAGCTGAAGGAGCTGTGGGGGGCAAGAGGCTGGGGCCAGGCTCTGCTGAGTGGTGCCCAGGGACAGGCCAAGGGGCACAGAGTGGAAGGCAGGAGGTGGCAGCTGAGCAGGAGGAGAAAGTTGTTTGGTGTGAGGGTGCTGGAGGCCTGGAGCAGGCTGCCCAGAGAGGTTGTGGAGTCTCCTGGTGTGGAGAGCTTCCAACCCCCCCTGGGCACTGTGCTGCTGGGCAAGCTGCTGTGGGTGCCCTGCTGGAGCAGGGGTTGGGCTGGGGGAGCTCCAGAGGTCCCTTCCCAACCCCCCCTGCAGGGGTTCTGGGGGCTGGTGAACAGAGCTGTTGGTGCTGCTGCCTGTGAAGCCCCTGGGGTGCCTGCTGGTGCTGTGCTGCAGCAGTGAGCAACAAATCCTTTAGCACTTTGCCAGCAGTTGTTCCAAATCTGCTTCCATCACTCCTTCAAGTGGCACTGGTGCAGGGGAAGCTTGCAACCTCCTCTCCCAGGCTCTGTAACAGCAGGAAATGATATGGCAGTGGGCACCACTGGGAGACCTGGAGGGGGGAAGGGATGGCATAGAATTGCATGGAAGATGAGCTGAGGGAATGTCAGTTGGCTGCGTGCATGCTGAGTGGGTGAGAGTTGGGTGAGTGCATGGTGAGTGGGTGAGAGTTGGGTGAGTGCATGCTGAGTGGGTGAGAGTTGGGTGAGTGCATGGTGAGTGGGTGAGAGTTGGGTGAGTGCGTGGTGAGTGGGTGAGAGTTGGGTGAGTGCATGGTGAGTGGGTGAGAGTTGGGTGAGTGCGTGGTGAGTGGGTGAGAGTTGGGTGAGTGCATGCTGAGTGGGTGAGAGTTGGGTGAGTGCATGCTGAGTGGGTGAGAGTTGGGTGAGTGCGTGGTGAGTGGGTGAGAGTTGGGTGAGTGCGTGGTGAGTGGGTGAGAGTTGGATGAGTGCGTGGTGAGTGGGTGAGAGTTGGGTGAGTGCATGCTGAGTGGGTGAGAGTTGGGTGAGTGCGTGGCGAGTGGGTGAGAGTTGGGTGAGTGCGTGGTGAGTGGGTGAGAGTTTGGTGAGTGCGTGGCGAGTGGGTGAGAGTTGGGTGAGTGCGTGGTGAGTGGGTGAGAGTTGGGTGAGTGCGTGGTGAGTGGGTGAGAGTTGGGTGAGTGCGTGGTGAGTGGGTGAGAGTTGGGTGAGTGCATGCTGAGTGGGTGAGAGTTGGGTGAGTGCGTGGTGAGTGGGTGAGAGTTGGGTGAGCGCGTGCTGAGTGGGTGAGAGTTGGGTGAGTGCATGGCGAGTGGGTGAGAGTTGGGTGAGTGCGTGGTGAGTGGGTGAGAGCTGGGTGAGTGCATGGTGAGTGGGTGAGAGTTGGGTGAGTGCATGGCGAGTGGGTGAGAGTTGGGTGAGTGCATGGCGAGTGGGTGAGAGTTGGGTGAGTGCGTGGTGAGTGGGTGAGAGTTGGGTGAGTGCATGGTGAGTGGGTGAGAGTTGGGTGAGTGCATGGTGAGTGGCTGAGAGTTGGGTGAGTGCGTGGTGAGTGGGTGAGAGTTGGGTGAGTGCGTGGTGAGTGGGTGAGAGTTGGGTGAGTGCGTGGTGAGTGGGTGAGAGCTGGGTGAGTGCGTGGTGAGTGGGTGAGAGTTGGGTGAGTGCATGGTGAGTGGGGGAGAGTTGGGTGAGTGCGTGGTGAGTGGGTGAGAGTTGGGTGAGTGCGTGGCGAGTGGGTGAGAGTTGGGTGAGTGCGTGGTGAGTGGGTGAGAGTTGGGTGAGTGCGTGGTGAGTGGGTGAGAGTTGGGTGAGTGCGTGGTGAGTGGGTGAGAGTTGGGTGAGTGCATGCTGAGTGGGTGAGAGTTGGGTGAGTGCGTGGTGAGTGGGGGAGAGTTGGGTGAGTGCGTGGTGAGTGGGGGAGAGTTGGGTGAGTGCGTGGTGAGTGGGGGAGAGTTGGGTGAGTGCGTGGTGAGTGGGTGAGAGTTGGGTGAGTGCGTGGTGAGTGGGTGAGAGTTGGGTGAGTGCGTGCTGAGTGGGTGAGAGCTTGGGTGAGTGCGTGGTGAGTGGGTGAGAGTTGGGTGAGTGCGTGGTGAGTGGGTGAGAGTTGGGTGAGTGCGTGGTGAGTGGGTGAGAGTTGGGTGAGTGCGTGGTGAGTGGGTGAGAGTTGGGTGAGTGCGTGGTGAGTGGGTGAGAGTTGGGTGAGTGCGTGGTGAGTGGGTGAGAGTTGGGTGAGTGCGTGGTGAGTGGGTGAGAGTTGGGTGAGTGCGTGGTGAGTGGGTGAGAGTTGGGTGAGTGCGTGGTGAGTGGGTGAGAGTTGGGTGAGTGCGTGGTGAGTGGGTGAGAGTTGGGTGAGTGCGTGGTGAGTGGGTGAGAGTTGGGTGAGTGCAGGCTGAGTGGGTGAGAGCTGGGTGAGTGCGTGGTGAGTGGGTGAGAGTTGGGTGAGTGCGTGGTGAGTGGGTGAGAGTTGGGTGAGTGCGTGGTGAGTGGGTGAGAGTTGGGTGAGTGCGTGGTGAGTGGGTGAGTGTTGGGTGAGTGCGTGGTGAGTGGGTGAGAGTTGGGTGAGTGCGTGGTGAGTGGGTGAGAGTTGGGTGAGTGCGTGGTGAGTGGGTGAGAGTTGGGTGAGTGCGTGGTGAGTGGGTGAGAGTTGGGTGAGTGCAGGCTGAGTGGGTGAGAGCTGGGTGAGTGCGTGGCGAGTGGGTGAGAGTTGGGTGAGTGCGTGGTGAGTGGGTGAGAGTTGGGTGAGTGCGTGGTGAGTGGGTGAGAGTTGGGTGAGTGCGTGGTGAGTGGGGGAGAGTTGGGTGAGTGCATGCTGAGTGGGTGAGAGTTGGGTGAGTGCGTGGTGAGTGGGTGAGAGTTGGGTGAGTGCGTGGTGAGTGGGTGAGAGTTGGGTGAGTGCAGGCTGAGTGGGTGAGAGCTGGGTGAGTGCGTGGCGAGTGGGTGAGAGTTGGGTGAGTGCGTGGTGAGTGGGTGAGAGTTGGGTGAGTGCGTGGTGAGTGGGTGAGAGTTGGGTGAGTGCGTGGTGAGTGGGTGAGAGTTGGGTGAGTGCGTGGTGAGTGGGTGAGAGTTGGGTGAGTGCGTGGTGAGTGGGTGAGAGTTGGGTGAGTGCATGGTGAGTGGGTGAGAGTTGGGTGAGTGCGTGGTGAGTGGGTGAGAGTTGGGTGAGTGCGTGGTGAGTGGGTGAGAGTTGGGTGAGTGCGTGCTGAGTGGGTGAGAGTTGGGTGAGTGCGTGGTGAGTGGGTGAGAGTTGGGTGAGTGCGTGGTGAGTGGGTGAGAGTTGGGTGAGTGCGTGGTGAGTGGGTGAGAGTTGGGTGAGTGCATGGTGAGTGGGTGAGAGTTGGGTGAGTGCGTGGTGAGTGGGTGAGAGTTGGGTGAGTGCGTGGTGAGTGGGTGAGAGTTGGGTGAGTGCGTGCTGAGTGGGTGAGAGTTGGGTGAGTGCGTGGTGAGTGGGTGAGAGTTGGGTGAGTGCGTGGTGAGTGGGTGAGAGTTGGGTGAGTGCGTGGTGAGTGGGTGAGAGTTGGGTGAGTGCGTGGTGAGTGGGTGAGAGTTGGGTGAGTGCGTGGTGAGTGGGTGAGAGTTGGGTGAGTGCGTGGTGAGTGGGTGAGAGTTGGGTGAGTGCATGGCTGAGTGGGTGAGAGTTGGGTGAGTGCGTGGCGAGTGGGTGAGAGTTGGGTGAGTGCGTGGTGAGTGGGTGAGAGTTGGGTGAGTGCGTGGTGAGTGGGTGAGAGTTGGGTGAGTGCGTGGTGAGTGGGTGAGAGTTGGGTGAGTGCGTGGTGAGTGGGTGAGAGTTGGGTGAGTGCATGGTGAGTGGGTGAGAGTTGGGTGAGTGCGTGGTGAGTGGGTGAGAGTTGGGTGAGTGCGTGGTGAGTGGGTGAGAGCTGGGTGAGTGCATGGTGAGTGGGTGAGAGTTGGGTGAGTGCTTGGTGAGTGGGTGAGAGTTGGGTGAGTGCGTGGTGAGTGGGTGAGAGTTGGGTGAGTGCGTGCTGAGTGGGTGAGAGTTGGGTGAGTGCGTGGTGAGTGGGTGAGAGTTGGGTGAGTGCGTGGTGAGTGGGTGAGAGTTGGGTGAGTGCGTGCTGAGTGGGTGAGAGTTGGGTGAGTGCGTGGTGAGTGGGTGAGAGCTGGGTGAGTGCATGGTGAGTGGGTGAGAGTTGGGTGAGTGCGTGGTGAGTGGGTGAGAGTTGGGTGAGTGTGTGGTGAGTGGCTGAGAGTTGGGTGAGTGCGTGGCGAGTGGGTGAGAGTTGGGTGAGTGCGTGCTGAGTGGGTGAGAGTTGGGTGAGTGCGTGGTGAGTGGGTGAGAGTTGGGTGAGTGCATGGTGAGTGGGTGAGAGTTGGGTGAGTGCCTGGTGAGTGGGTGAGAGTTGGGTGAGTGCATGGTGAGTGGGTGAGAGTTGGGTGAGTGCGTGGTGAGTGGGTGAGAGTTGGGTGAGTGCGTGCTGAGTGGGTGAGAGTTGGGTGAGTGCATGGTGAGTGGGTGAGAGTTGGGTGAGTGCATGGTGAGTGGGTGAGAGTTGGGTGAGTGCGTGGTGAGTGGGTGAGAGTTGGGTGAGTGCGTGGCGAGTGGGTGAGAGTTGGGTGAGTGCGTGGCGAGTGGGTGAGAGTTGGGTGAGTGCATGGTGAGTGGGTGAGAGTTGGGTGAGCGCGTGGTGAGTGGGTGAGAGCTGGGTGAGTGCTTGGTGAGTGGCTGAGAGTTGGGTGAGTGCATGGTGAGTGGGTGAGAGTTGGGTGAGTGCGTGGTGAGTGGGTGAGAGTTGGGTGAGTGCATGGTGAGTGGCTGAGAGTTGGGTGAGTGCATGGTGAGTGGGTGAGAGTTGGGTGAGTGCGTGGTGAGTGGGTGAGAGTTGGGTGAGTGCGTGGTGAGTGGGTGAGAGTTGGGTGAGTGCATGGTGAGTGGCTGAGAGTTGGGTGAGTGCATGGTGAGTGGGTGAGAGTTGGGTGAGTGCGTGGTGAGTGGGTGAGAGTTGGGTGAGTGCATGGTGAGTGGGTGAGAGTTGGGTGAGTGCGTGGTGAGTGGGTGAGAGTTGGGTGAGTGCGTGGTGAGTGGGTGAGAGTTGGGTGAGTGCGTGGTGAGTGGGTGAGAGTTGGGTGAGTGCGTGGCGAGTGGGTGAGAGTTGGGTGAGTGCGTGGTGAGTGGGTGAGAGTTGGGTGAGTGCGTGGCGAGTGGGTGAGAGTTGGGTGAGTGCGTGGCGAGTGGGTGAGAGTTGGGTGAGTGCGTGGTGAGTGGGTGAGTGCATGGTGAGTGGGTGAGAGTTGGGTGAGTGCATGGTGAGTGGGTGAGAGTTGGGTGAGTGCGTGGTGAGTGGGTGAGAGTTGGGTGAGTGCGTGGTGAGTGGGTGAGAGTTGGGTGAGTGCGTGGTGAGTGGGTGAGAGTTGGGTGAGTGCGTGGTGAGTGGGTGAGAGTTGGGTGAGTGCGTGGCGAGTGGGTGAGAGTTGGGTGAGTGCGTGGTGAGTGGGTGAGAGTTGGGTGAGTGCGTGGCGAGTGGGTGAGAGTTGGGTGAGTGCGTGGCGAGTGGGTGAGAGTTGGGTGAGTGCGTGGTGAGTGGGTGAGAGTTGGGTGAGTGCATGGCGAGTGGGTGAGAGTTGGGTGAGTGCGTGGTGAGTGGGTGAGAGTTGGGTGAGTGCGTGGTGAGTGGGTGAGAGTTGGGTGAGTGCGTGGTGAGTGGGTGAGAGTTGGGTGAGTGCGTGGTGAGTGGGTGAGAGTTGGGTGAGTGCGTGGTGAGTGGGTGAGAGCTGGGTGAGTGCGTGCTGAGTGGGTGAGAGTTGGGTGAGTGCGTGCTGAGTGGGTGAGAGTTGGGTGAGTGCGTGCTGAGTGGGTGAGAGTTGGGTGAGTGCGTGGTGAGTGGGTGAGAGTTGGGTGAGTGCGTGGTGAGTGGGTGAGAGTTGGGTGAGTGCGTGGCGAGTGGGTGAGAGTTGGGTGAGTGCGTGGTGAGTGGGTGAGAGTTGGGTGAGTGCGTGGTGAGTGGGTGAGAGTTGGGTGAGTGCATGCTGAGTGGGTGAGAGCTGGGTGAGTGCATGCTGAGTGGGTGAGAGTTGGGTGAGTGCGTGGTGAGTGGGTGAGAGTTGGGTGAGTGCGTGGTGAGTGGGTGAGAGTTGGGTGAGTGCATGCTGAGTGGGTGAGAGTTGGGTGAGTGCGTGGTGAGTGGGTGAGAGTTGGGTGAGTGCGTGGTGAGTGGGTGAGAGATGGGTGAGTGCGTGGTGAGTGGGTGAGAGTTGGGTGAGTGCGTGGTGAGTGGGTGAGAGTTGGGTGAGTGCATGGCGAGTGGGTGAGAGCTGGGTGAGTGCGTGGTGAGTGGGTGAGAGTTGGGTGAGTGCGTGGTGAGTGGGTGAGAGTTGGGTGAGTGCGTGGTGAGTGGGTGAGAGTTGGGTGAGTGCGTGCTGAGTGGGTGAGAGTTGGGTGAGTGCATGGTGAGTGGGTGAGAGTTGGGTGAGTGCATGCTGAGTGGGTGAGAGTTGGGTGAGTGCGTGGCGAGTGGGGGAGAGTTGGGTGAGTGCGTGGCGAGTGGGTGAGAGTTGGGTGAGTGCGTGGCGAGTGGGTGAGAGCTGGGTGAGTGCGTGGCGAGTGGGTGAGAGTTGGGTGAGTGCGTGGTGAGTGGGTGAGAGTTGGGTGAGTGCATGGCTGAGTGGGTGAGAGTTGGGTGAGTGCGTGGTGAGTGGGTGAGAGTTGGGTGAGTGCATGGCTGAGTGGGTGAGAGTTGGGTGAGTGCATGCTGAGTGGGTGAGAGTTGGGTGAGTGCGTGGTGAGTGGGTGAGAGTTGGGTGAGTGCGTGGTGAGTGGGTGAGAGTTGGGTGAGTGCGTGGCGAGTGGGTGAGAGTTGGGTGAGTGCATGGTGAGTGGGTGAGAGCTGGGTGAGTGCGTGGTGAGTGGGTGAGAGTTGGGTGAGTGCGTGGCGAGTGGGTGAGAGTTGGGTGAGTGCGTGGCGAGTGGGTGAGAGTTGGGTGAGTGCGTGGTGAGTGGGTGAGAGTTGGGTGAGTGCGTGGTGAGTGGGTGAGAGTTGGGTGAGTGCGTGGTGAGTGGGTGAGAGTTGGGTGAGTGCGTGCTGAGTGGGTGAGAGCTGGGTGAGTGCGTGGCGAGTGGGTGAGAGTTGGGTGAGTGCGTGGTGAGTGGGTGAGAGTTGGGTGAGTGCGTGGTGAGTGGGTGAGAGTTGGGTGAGTGCGTGGCGAGTGGGTGAGAGTTGGGTGAGTGCGTGGTGAGTGGGTGAGAGTTGGGTGAGTGCGTGGCGAGTGGGTGAGAGTTGGGTGAGCGCCTGGTGAGTGGGTGAGAGTTGGGTGAGTGCGTGGTGAGTGGGTGAGAGTTGGGTGAGTGCGTGGTGAGTGGGTGAGAGTTGGGTGAGTGCGTGGAGAGTGGGTGAGAGTTGGGTGAGTGCATGCTGAGTGGGTGAGAGTTGGGTGAGTGCGTGGTGAGTGGGTGAGAGTTGGGTGAGTGCATGGTGAGTGGGTGAGAGTTGGGTGAGTGCATGCTGAGTGGGTGAGAGTTGGGTGAGTGCGTGGCGAGTGGGTGAGAGTTGGGTGAGTGCGTGGTGAGTGGGTGAGAGTTGGGTGAGTGCGTGGCGAGTGGGTGAGAGTTGGGTGAGTGCGTGCTGAGTGGGTGAGAGTTGGGTGAGTGCGTGGTGAGTGGGTGAGAGTTGGGTGAGTGCGTGGTGAGTGGGTGAGAGTTGGGTGAGTGCGTGGTGAGTGGGTGAGAGTTGGGTGAGTGCGTGGTGAGTGGGTGAGAGTTGGGTGAGTGCGTGGTGAGTGGGTGAGAGTTGGGTGAGTGCGTGGTGAGTGGGTGAGAGTTGGGTGAGTGCGTGGTGAGTGGGTGAGAGTTGGGTGAGTGCGTGGCGAGTGGGTGAGAGTTGGGTGAGTGCGTGGTGAGTGGGTGAGAGTTGGGTGAGTGCGTGGTGAGTGGGTGAGAGTTGGGTGAGTGCGTGGTGAGTGGGTGAGAGTTGGGTGAGTGCGTGGTGAGTGGGTGAGAGCTGGGTGAGTGCGATGGCTGAGTGGGTGAGAGTTGGGTGAGTGCGTGGTGAGTGGGTGAGAGTTGGGTGAGTGCGTGGCGAGTGGGTGAGTGTTGGGTGAGTGCGTGGCGAGTGGGTGAGAGTTGGGTGAGTGCGTGGTGAGTGGGTGAGAGTTGGGTGAGTGCGTGGTGAGTGGGTGAGAGTTGGGTGAGTGCGTGGCGAGTGGGTGAGAGTTGGGTGAGTGCATGGTGAGTGGGTGAGAGTTGGGTGAGTGCGTGGCGAGTGGGTGAGAGTTGGGTGAGTGCATGCTGAGTGGGTGAGAGTTGGGTGAGTGCATGGTGAGTGGGTGAGAGTTGGGTGAGTGCGTGGCGAGTGGGTGAGAGTTGGGTGAGTGCGTGGCGAGTGGGTGAGAGTTGGGTGAGTGCGTGGCGAGTGGGTGAGAGTTGGGTGAGTGCGTGGTGAGTGGGTGAGAGTGGGTGAGTGCGTGGTGAGTGGGTGAGAGTTGGGTGAGTGCGTGGTGAGTGGGTGAGAGTTGGGTGAGTGCGTGGTGAGTGGGTGAGAGTTGGGTGAGTGCGTGGTGAGTGGGTGAGAGTTGGGTGAGTGCGTGGCTGAGTGGGTGAGAGTTGGGTGAGTGCGTGCTGAGTGGGTGAGAGTTGGGTGAGTGCGTGGTGAGTGGGTGAGAGTTGGGTGAGTGCGTGGCGAGTGGGTGAGAGTTGGGTGAGTGCGTGGTGAGTGGGTGAGAGTTGGGTGAGTGCGTGGCTGAGTGGGTGAGAGTTGGGTGAGTGCGTGCTGAGTGGGTGAGAGTTGGGTGAGTGCGTGGCGAGTGGGTGAGAGTTGGGTGAGTGCGTGGTGAGTGGGTGAGAGTTGGGTGAGTGCATGCTGCGCGCTGCCAAGCAGACCCGGGTCCGGGCGGGCTCTGGGCAGGTGCAGCGTTGAGCAGCTCGGTGTAGTGCTGGGCAGCTCGGTGCAGTGCTGGGCAGCTCGGTGCAGCGCTGAGCAGCTCGGTGTAGTGCTGGGCAGGTCGGTGCAGTGCTGGGCTGCTCGGTGCAGTGCTGGGCTGCTCGGTGCAGTGCTGGGCAGCTCGGTGCAGTGCTGGGCTGCTCGGTGCAGTGCTGGGCAGCTCGGTGCAGTGCTGGGCAGCTCGGTGCAGTGCTGGGCTGCTCGGTGCAGTGCTGGGCAGCTCGGTGCAGTGCTGGGCAGCTCGGTGCAGTGCTGGGCTGCTCGGTGCAGTGCTGGGCAGCTCGGTGCTGGGCTGTGCAGCTCGGTGCAGTGCTGGGCTGCTCGGTGCAGTGCTGGGCAGCCTGGTGCAGCACTGAGCAGCTCGCTGCAGCGCTGGGCAGCTCGGTGCAGTGCTGGGCAGCGCCGTGAGTGTGCTGTCGGCCGCAGGTGAGGCGGTGCAGGATGGGGTGACGCTGTACCTGCTGCAGAGCGTGGACCAGACGCTGCTGTTGGCCACCAAGGAGCGCATCGACTTCCTGCCGCACTACGACACGCTGGTGAAGAGCGGCATGTACGAGTACTACGCCAGCGAGGGGCACAACCCCCTGCGTGAGTACCTCCTGCCCGCAGCCCCCTGCCCCTGCGGCAGAGCTGGGCAGAACCAGGGCGAGGGGACAATGGCTTTGAGCTGGGAGAGGGCAGATTGAGACTGGAGAGGAAGGAGAAATTCTTGGCAGTAAGGGTGGGGAGGCACTGGGACAGGCTGCCCAGGGAGGCTATGGATGCCTTCTGCCTGGAGGTGTTCAAGGCCAGGCTGGATGAGGCCTTGAGCAGCCTGGGCTGGTGGGAGGTGTCTCTGCCTATGGCAGGGGTTGGAAGTGGATGGTTTTGAATGTCCCTTCCAACCCAACCCATTCTGTGCCTTCAAAGATCAGTTCACTCTGTTCTCCATGCAGATTGTCCTTCAAAAGTGACTCCAAATGGCTCTGTGATGATCCTGCTCTGTAGAGGGATCTTATCAAATCTTCTCCAGATGTGGCCTCAACAGGGCAGAGTAGAGGGGCACGAGAACCTCCCTTGCCCTGCTGGCCACACTCTTGATGCCTCCCAGGACATCTTTGGCCTTCTTGGCCATCAGGACACATTACCAGCTCATGGGGAACTTGTTCCCCAGCACTCCCAGGTCCTTCTCCTTGGAGCTGCTTCCCAGCAGGTCTCCCCTCAGTCAGTTCTTGACACTCTTTGGTGCTCCCTGTGAATCTCACACACTCATTCCCAAGCCTGGCCAAGTCTCTGCTGCAGTGAGGAGCCTGCTGGAAGCCCTGAGGAGCAGTGGTGGCTGACTGTGTCCTGGGAAGCCCTGAGGAGCTGGGATCACCACCTGTGTCCTGGGAAGCCCTGAGGAGCAGTGGTGGTTGACTGTGTCCTGGGAAGCCCTGAGGAGCTGGGATCACCACCTGTGTCCTGAGAAGCCCTGAGGAGCAGTGGTGGTTGACTGTGTCCTGGGAAGCCCTGAGGAGCTGGGATCACCACCTGTGTCCTGAGAAGCCCTGAGGAGCAGTGGTGGCTGACTGTGTCCTTGGAAGCCCTGAGGAGCTGGGATCACCACCTGTGTCCTGGGAAGCGCTGAGGAGCAGTGGTGGCTGACTGTGTCCTGGGAAGCCCTGAGGAGCTGGGATCACCACCTGTGTCCTGGGAAGCCCTGAGGAGCAGGGATCACCACCTGTGTCCTGGGAAGCCCTGAGGAGCAGTGGTGGCCAACTGTCCTTGCCAGCAGCAGAGCTGTGTGGTCAGCAAGGCTCTGGCAGCCCCTCTCTGTGTCTAGGCAGTGTCCTCCTGCTGGCTGAGCAGCAGCTCCTGTGAGTTCCCCAGTGAGGAGAAGCCTTTCCCAGGGCTGTTGTCCTTCTCTCCCCGCAGCCTTCGCCCTGGCTGAGCTGATCGACAACTCCCTGTCGGCCACCTGCCGCAACGCTGGCGTCAGGAGCATCCAGATCAAGCTGGTGAGGGAAGGGCCTGGTGGCTGCTGCTGCACTGGGTGGGAGGGGGCTGGCTCTAGGGGAGGGGGGTGGGTGTGTTCTGGTGCTCTTTGTGTTCTCTTCTCCCCCACACAGCTCTTTGATGAGTCCCAAGGGAAGCCGGCAGTGGCTGTGATGGACAACGGAAGAGGCATGACTTCGAAGCAGCTCAACAACTGGGCTGTGTACAGACTGTCCAAGTTCACCAGGCAGGGGGACTTCGAGAGGTCAGCACAAACACTGAGGGGCTTGTCCTGGCACTGGGGAGGGTCACTGGGAGCTGCAGGGCTTGTCCTGGCACTGGGGAGGGTCATTGGGAGCTGCAGGGCTTCTGGTGGCACTGGGGAGGGTCACTGTGAGCTGCTTCTACAGCACCCAGCACCTGTCAGGCCCTGAGTCTCTGCAGGAATCTTTATAGGTATGAAATAGAGAAGCTGCACAAAAGTTTGCCCAGGGAGGTGGTAGAAGCCTCATCCTGGGAAGCTTTTAAGGCCATGTTGGATGTGGCTCTGAGCAACCAGATGTAGTGTGAGGTGTCCCTGCCCGTGGCAGGGGGGTTGGAACTAGATGACCCTTGAGGTCCCTTCTCACCCTAACAATTTTATGGTTCTATGATTCTAACACAGAAATGATGTTCTGGGCTCTATTTGAGTTAGCTACAGACAGCCAGGGGCTGGCTCTGTTCTGCAGAGGGCTTCAACAAGGCTAACTGCAAGGTCCTGCAGCTGGGTCAGGCTAGCCCCAGGCACAGATCCAGGCTGGGTGCAGAGTGGGTTGGGAGCAGCCCTGAAGGAAGAGCCTTGGGGGTGCTGGGTGCTGAGCAGCTCCCCAGGAGCCAGCAGAGCCCTCCTGCAGCCCAGCAGAGAGCTGTGTGCTGGACTGCAGCCAGAGGAGTGTGGGCAGCAGGGCAGGAGAGGGGATTCTGCCCCTGGGCTCTGCTCTGCTCAGACCTCACCTCCAATCCTGCCTCCAGCTCTGGTGTCCCCAGCAGGAGAAGGACTCAGAGGTGCTGGAGAGAGTCCAGAGGAGGCCACAAAGATGATCCTTGGGCTGGAGCAGCTCTGCTGTGAGGCCAGGCTGAGGGAGCTGGGGGTGTGCAGCCTGGAGAGGAGAAGGCTCCAGGGGGACCTCAGAGCTGCCTGCCAGGACCTGAAGGGATCCTGCAGGAAGGCTGCAGAGAGACTTTTGCTGAGGGTGTCTGGAGACAGGCCAAGGGGAATGGTTTGGAGCTGAGGCAGAGCAGGGTCAGAGTGGAGCTGAGGAAGAAGTTCTTGAGTGTGAGGGTGGTGAGAGTCTGGCACAGGCTGCCCAGGGAGGCTGTGGCTGCCTCCTGCCTGGGGATGTTCCATCAAGGCCAGGCTGGATGAGGCCTTGAGCAGCTGAGTCTAGCTGAGAGGTGTCCCTGTGGTGGGGAGGTTGGAGTGGGTGAGCTCTGAGGTCCCTTCCAGCCTGATCCATTCTGGGATTCCATGATGATTTTGGGGCCAAGTGGAAGGAGTTTGACAGGAGCTGTGTAGCTGAGGCTGTGCTGTTTGGATTGGCCTCTCCCGGGCAGCTCACTGCAGGCCCTCTCCCCGCAGTGACCACTCCGGCTATGTGCGCCCTGTGCCGGTGCCACGCAGCCTCAACAGCGACATCTCCTACTTCGGGGTTGGAGGCAAGCAGGCAGTGTTCTTCGTGGGGCAGTCTGCCAGGGTGAGTCAACCTCAGCCTTCCTGGAAAGCATCCTCACATCGTCTGGGAGGGCCAGCAGGGCACCCAGAGAGCTGCCAGCTGGGCGCAGGGAGGGTTGCCAGGCTCCAGTGCTGTCCGGGGCTTCGGCCGTGCAGAAAGCAGCACAGTTACAGCAGCCACATCCCCGGGGCTGGGGGCAGGCACTGCTGCTTTGCTCAGTGCTGAGTCAGGGCATGCAGGATCACACAGCAGTTGAGGTTGGAAGTGCCCTTTGAGATGATCAAGTCCAAGCACTCAGCCCCACCTTCACCTCCTGGGGTCCTGCACAGCACAGGGAGCTTCTGCCTCTTCACGCAGCACTGGGTCCTGGCAGCTGCTTAGGAGAGGAGGAGCTGTGAGCGTGGGCAAGACCTGCCCCTGTGCTGCAGAACAGTTGGGTCCTCACCCAACAGGGCCACCCTCTGCCTTCATGGCTGGTGGCAGCTGCCCAGGCTGAGCTTGGCACCCCTACTGTACCCAGCAGCAGGCAGCCTGTGTCACCTGGTGGTTGTCACTGTGCTGGGAGCCATCAGGTGTCTCCATAGCTATCCAGAGAGGTGGGAGCTGCCCCATTGCAGGTCAGGTCAGGTTGTTTGGGGCTCTGGGCAGCCTGCTGTGGTTGAGGATGTCCCTGCTGGCTGCAGGGGGTTGGACTGGGTGAGCCTGAAAGGTCCCTTCCAAAGCAGGCTGTGAGTCTGTGGTCGGTCATGTTCTAGCTTTGAGTCCCTGCTCATTTTGAACCTGGTGTGGATGGTCACCACCCTTTCTTTGATGCAATCAGATGATCAGCAAGCCTGCAGAGTCTCAGGATGTCCATGAGCTTGTCCTGTCCAAAGAGGACTTTGAGAAGAAGGAGAAGAACAGAGAATCAATCTACAGTGGCTACATCCGAAACAGAAAGGTAACAGCCTTCACCTCGGCTGCTGGTGGAGACCCTTCCCCAGCTGGGAGAGGGTTTCACTCTGCAGTGTTCTAGCAGGCCTTAGCTTGTCCCTCAAGTGGTGATGGTGTCCCTCAAGCTGTCCCTCACACTTTCAGGGGATCTCTTTGTCTGATTGAGTCATTTGTACTCTGGAGTGTAGAAAGATGCTGGTGCCCCCAGCAGGAGAAGCACAGGGAAGTGCTGGAGCAGCTGATGGGAGCTCCCAGAGCCAGCTGCCATTCCTGCTCCTCTTGACTGTCTCTGCAGCCCTCTGACTCTTCTCACATCACGAGCGATGACGAAAGATTTCTCCATAACCTGATCCTAGAAGAGAAGGACAAAGAGAGCTTCACAGCAGTTGTCATCACAGGGGTCCAGCCAGACCACATGCAGTACCTGAAGAACTACTTCCACCTCTGGACACGGCAGCTGGCGTAAGCTACGGGGTGGGAAAGTGGACTGCCAGCAAATTGGCAGCTGCCATGGTCAGTTAGCATGAGCAATTAACATGAGCAATTGACATGAGCCATTAACGTGGTCAGTTAACCCATTTCTGCCCAACCCCCCTGCAGCCAGCAGGGGCACCCCCAGCTAGAGCAGGCTGCTCAAGCCTGAGGCTGAGGGGAGACCTCATTGCTCCCTACAGCTCCCTGAGAGGAGGCTGGAGCCAGGTGGGGTTGGGCTCTGCTCCCAAGGGACAAGAGATAGGACAAGAGGAAATGGCCTCAAGTTGCCCCAGGGGAGGGTTAGGTTGGACATCAGAAGAAACTTCTATGCTGAAAGGGTTTTCAAAGCCTGGCCCAGGCTGCCCAGGAAGGTGGCTGAATGTCCATCCCTGGAGGGGATGAATCCCTGGAAGGGATGAATCCCTGGGGTGGCTGAATACCCATCCCAGAGGCAGAGCTGTGGTGCTGAGGGCCACCCCAGCCTTGGCAGAGTTAGGGAGTGGTTGGACTGGGTGAGCTTGGAGGTCTTTTCCACCCAAACCCACCGAGTGCCTGCAGAGGACTCCTCCCTCTCTGGCTTGCAGCAGCTGTCCCTGTGCTGTGGAGCTGATTTGCAGCCATGCAATGCAGCAGTTCAGTGAAGCCAGGAGCTGCTGCAGGTCCCTGGCCATGGCAGCTGCCAGGTTGCCTCTCTGAGCTGTGTTCCTCCCCACCGCAGCCACATCTACCACTACTACATCCATGGGCCCAAGGGCAATGAGACCAGCACTGCCACCAAGGACATCAGCCCCTTCAACAACATTGACATTCAGGTGAGACACCCCAGGCCTGCTGCTCTCTGCAGCCTGCTGGCTCTCTGCCTCCTGCCCTGCCACAGGGCTGTGCCCCCGGCAGCACCCTGAGTGCTGCCCCTGGGCCCCAGCGCGGTGGCACTGCTGGTCCTGCTGGCTGCCAGCGCTGGGGGAGGAGCTGACCTGCTGCTGGGTTTGCCTTCTCAGATCTCCATGTTTGAGAAGGGCAAGGTGCCCAAGCTGGTGAACCTGCGGGAGATCAAGGACGACATGCAGACCCTCTACATCAACACAGCTGCAGACAGCTTCGAGTTCAAGGCGCAGGTGGAAGGGGAGGGCATCGTGGAGGGCATCATCCGCTACCACCCCTTCCTCTACGACAGGGAGACCTACCCTGATGATCCCTGCTTCCCTTCCAGTGAGTCACAGCTCCCCGGCCTGCCACTGGCTTGCCTTGGAAGGGACCTTTTGACACTGTCCCGTTCTGACCCCCTGCCATGGGCAGGGACACCTCCCGCTGGCCCAGGTTGCTCAGGGCCTCATCCGGAGTCTTGGTACCTTTGGTGCTCAGCTTTAATGAGAGAGAAACCAGAACTGATAGAGGAGGTAGACCGTGAGGAGAAGCCTCTTTGGTTTCTTCACAGAACTGCTGAGGGGCCTGGAGCAGCTGTGTGAGGAGCAAAGGCTGAGAGCCCTGGGGCTGTGCAGCCTGCAGAAGAGCAGCCCCAGAGGGCATCTGAGCAATGCTCAGCAAGAGCTGAAGGAGCTGTGGGGGGCAAGAGGCTGGGGCCAGGCTCTGCTGAGTGGTGCCCAGGGACAGGCCAAGGGGCACAGAGTGGAAGGCAGGAGGTGGCAGCTGAGCAGGAGGAGAAAGTTGTTTGGTGTGAGGGTGCTGGAGGCCTGGAGCAGGCTGCCCAGAGAGGTTGTGGAGTCTCCTGGTGTGGAGAGCTTCCAACCCCCCCTGGGCACTGTGCTGCTGGGCAAGCTGCTGTGGTGCCCTGCTGGAGCAGGGGTTGGGCTGGGGGAGATCCAGAGCTCCCTTCCCAACATGCTGGGGTTCTGTGTGGTGCCGGAAAGAGCACCAGGGAGAAACGACACAATACCAATATGCTTTGAGGTCATTATTCTCCAATTTTACTTAACAATACAGCTTTTATAATACTCTATAAGGGTGTTTAATTCACATAAAATATGATTGGTTCAATAATTAGATGTCAGCACCTCCCCTTGTAGATAATCTTGTGGTTTTGCCTCTGTCCTCGAGTCATAAATTCATAAATCCTCGATTCCACTATCACGTAGACAGTTCTTACTTTCTTCTTCTATTCCTCCAGATCCTCAAAGGAAGGCATTGTTTTGTTGTTAAAGCATGGGTTGCTCACAGACATTAGTCCATGTCCTCGCTCCACAAGAAACTCCTCCACACTGTGGCTGAGGGGAAGCCACCCTGTCTGAGACTGGAATTTGCAGCTCTGCTCTGTTTGATCCTAGTTTTCCTTCCCTGTAGGAAATGTTTCCTTGGTGTTCCTGCCTGGTTCTTCTTCACCAGCAAACCCAAACTCTGCCTTTGTAGAACCTGGTGTGGTCATAGCTGTCCCACACACCTCCAGCAGAGACAATCCTCAGTTTAGGCTGCTCTGGGCTTTCTGATTGTCTCAGTTTTTCAAACAGTGTACTGATGGAGACTCTTCTGTTTCTAATCAAGAGCCAGGGGAGGAGGATGATGACGAGGACTGCTTCATAATCCAGAAGGGGGCCCGAGGAAAGAGACCTATCTTTGAGTGCTTCTGGAATGGGAGATTGATCCCCTACACCACTGTGGAAGAGTGAGTGTGCACCTCATTCTCTTCCCAGCGGGGCCCAGCCTGCCTCTGCCCCTCTCAGAGCTGAGCCTGCCCCTCTCTGTGCTCCCCTTCCAGCTTCGAGTGGTGTGCCCCCCCGAAGAAGAGGGGCCTGACCCCCATCGAGTGCTACAACAGGATCTCTGGGGCCCTCTTCACCAATGACAAGTTCCAGGTCAGCACCAACAAGCTCACCTTCATGGACCTGGAGCTGAAGCTGAAGGACAAGAACACTCTCTTCACCAGGATCTTCAATGGCCAGGTGAGCTCCTGGCTCTTGGCTACGGCATGAGATTGAACACATCTAAGTGCCAGGTCCTGCACTTCGGCCACAACAACCCCAGGCAGTGCTACAGGCTGGGGTCAGAGTGGCTGGAGAGCAGCCAGGCAGAGAGGGACCTGGGGGTGCTGGTCGATAGTAGCTGAACATGAGCCAGCAGTGTGCCTAGGTGTCCAAGAAGGCCAATGGCATCCTGGCCTGGATCAGGAATAGTGTGGCCAGCAGGAGCAGGGAAGTCATCCTGCCCTGTGCTCAGCACTGGTTAGGCCACACCTTGAGTGCTGTGTCCAGTTCTGGGCTCCTCAATTCAAGAAAGATGTTGAGATGCTGGAAGGTGTCCAGAGAAGGGCAACAAAGCTGAGGAGGGGTCTGGAGCACAGCCCTGTGAGGAGAGGCTGAGGGAGCTGGGGGTGTTTAGCCTGGAGAAGAGGAGGCTCAGGGGAGACCTCATTGCTGTCTACAACTACCTGAAGGGAGGTTGTAGCCAGGTGGGGGTTGGTCTCTTCTCCCAGGCACCCAGTGACAGGAGGAGAGGACACAGTCTCAAGCTGCACCAGGGGATGTTTGGGCTCGAGGTGAGGAGAAAGTTCTTCCCAGAAAGAGAGATTGGCCCTTGGAATGTGTTGCCCAGGGAGGTGGTGGAGTCACCATCCCTGGAGGTGTTTAAAATAAGCCTGGATGAGGCACTCAGTGCTATGGTTTAGTTGATTAGATGGTGTTGGATGATAGGTTGGACTTGATGATCTCAAAGGTCTTTTCCAACCTGCTGAATTCTGTGATTCATGGCATCCAGCTACCTGATGGCTGAAGGGCCTTCACCTGGGGCACTGCTGCAGCTCTTGGGAGCAAACAGCTCTGCTGCCTTTGGCTAGGGCATGACTCTGGAAATGTGAAAGAACAGCTTCAGAACTTTCTGCTCTCAAACAACAACTGCTGGGGAGCAGCTTCAGGGAGAGGGACTGGGAGTGCTGGGGGACAAGAAGGTCCCCAGGATCCAGCAATGGGCCCTCCTGGCCAAGAAGGCCAAAGGTCTGTCCTGGGGGACATCAACAAGTGTGTGGCTAGCAAGGGAAAAGAGGTTCTCCTGCCTCTCTACTCTGCCCTGCTCAGGCCACAGCTGCAGTGCTGGGGCCAGTGCTGTGCTCCCCAGTCCCAGAGAGACACAGAACTGCTGGAGAGAGTCCAGGGCAGGCTGCAGAGCTGCTGAGGGGCCTGGAGCAGCTGTGTGAGGAGCAAAGGCTGAGAGCCCTGGGGCTGTGCAGCCTGCAGAAGAGCAGCCCCAGAGGGCATCTGAGCAATGCTCAGCAAGAGCTGAAGGAGCTGTGGGGGGCAAGAGGCTGGGGCCAGGCTCTGCTGAGTGGTGCCCAGGGACAGGCCAAGGGGCACAGAGTGGAAGGCAGGAGGTGGCAGCTGAGCAGGAGGAGAAAGTTGTTTGGTGTGAGGGTGCTGGAGGCCTGGAGCAGGCTGCCCAGAGAGGTTGTGGAGTCTCCTGGTGTGGAGAGCTTCCAACCCCCCCTGGGCACTGTGCTGCTGGGCAAGCTGCTGTGGGTGCCCTGCTGGAGCAGGGGTTGGGCTGGGGGAGCTCCAGAGGTCCCTTCTCACCCCTCTCCACTGGGGTCCTGTGTGAGCTTTACTCAGTTGTGTCATAGTGTGTGTGGAAAATCTCTTCACAGAGGGTCTTGGGTGCTGGCGGAAAGGTCTCCTCTGGCTCTGAGTCTGGCTCTCCAAGCAGTCTGTGGGGTGTCCCAAGCTGAAGGTTTCTCCTGGGTGCAGGTCTGCTGTCCCCCTGGAGCTGCCCATGGCTTGGAGCTGGCAGCTTGTGTGTGGTGCTGTGTCCATCTGTCCCCTCTCTGCCCCCAGGAGCAGCGGATGAAGATCGACAGGGAGTTTGCTCTCTGGCTGAAGGACTGCCACGAGAAGTATGACAAGCAGATCAAGTTCACCATCTTCAAGGGAGTCACCCCACGCACTGATCTGCCCTCCAAGAGGATGCAGAGCCCCTGGACAGTCTATGGGGCCATAGAATGGGATGGCAGAACCTTCAAAACCGGGCAGCTGGTGAGTTAGCTCCTCGCTGAGCAGAGAGGGGCACCCTGGTAGTCTGCCCCAGCCTCCCTCCTGCTCCTGGGCTGGCTTGCTTTGATGCTCTAAAGAGACCACCAGCAAGCATCAGCCCTGTGCTGCAGAGGTGTGCCCCTGGGTGGTTGTCTTCTCTTCACAGGTGAAGACAGTGAAGACTCTGCCAATATTCTATGGAACCATTGAAAAATTCTTCCTGTATGGCCACCACGACGGAGACATTTTTGCCACGGGAGGAGAGGTTCAGATTGCTTTGGTAAGAAAGGACTCCCACAGCCAGGGTGCCTGGAGGTCTTCAAGCACAGTCCTGGCCCAGGCTGATTTAAAGAGCTTTTTGACAGCTCCAAAATGATGTGGAGGTGCTCCCAGCTGCTTTGGAGTGCTCCAAGTTGCTGTGGGGTTCTCCAAGCTGCCGTGGCATGCTCCCAGCTGCTAGGTGTGCTCCCAGCTGCTGTTGGGTGCTCCCAGCTGCTGTGGGGTGCTCCCAGCTGCTAGGTGTGCTCCCAGCTGCTGTGGGGTGCTCCCAGCTGCTGTTGGGTGCTCCCAGCTGCTAAGTGTGCTCCCAGCTGCTGTGGGTGCTCCCAGCTGCTAGGTGTGCTCCCAGCTGCTGTTGGGTGCTCCCAGCTGCTGTGGGGTGCTCCAAGCTGCTGTGGGTGATCCAAGCTGCTGTGGGGTGTTCCAAACTGCTGTGGGGTGTTCCAAGCTGCTGTGGGTGCTCCAAGCTGCTGTGGGTGCTCCCAGCTGCTAGGTGTGCTCCCAGCTGCTGTGGGTGCTCCCAGCTGCTGTGGGTGCTCCCAGCTGCTAGGTGTGCTCCCAGCTGCTGTGGGTGCTCCCAGCTGCTGTGGGTGCTCCCAGCTGCTGTGGGTGCTCCAAGCTGCTAGGTGTGCTCCCAGCTGCTGTGGGTGCTCCAAGCTGCTGTGGGATGCTCCCAGCTGCTAGGTGTGCTCCCAGCTGCTGTGGGGTGCTCCCAGCTGCTAGGTGTGCTCCCAGCTGCTGTGGGGTGCTCCCAGCTGCTAGGTGTGCTCCTAGCTGCTGTGGGTGCTCCAAGCTGCTGTGGGTGCTCCCAGCTGCTGTGGGGTGCTCCCAGCTGCTAGGTGTGCTCCTAGCTGCTAGGTGTGCTCCAAGCTGCTGTGGGGTGCTCCAAGCTGCTGTGGGGTGCTCCAAGCTGCTGTGGGTGCTCCCAGCTGCTGTGGGGTGCTCCAAGCTGCTGTGGGTGCTCCCAGCTGCTGTGGGTGCTCCAAGCTGCTGTGGGGTGTTCCAAACTGCTGTGGGTGCTCCAAGCTGCTGTGGGTGCTCCAAGCTGCTACGTGTGCTCCCAGCTGCTAGGTGTGCTCCCAGCTGCTAGGGGTGCTCCAAGCTGCTGTGGGGTGCTCCAAGCTGCTGTGGGTGCTCCCAGCTGCTGTGGGTGCTCCCAGCCGCTGTGGGGTGCTCCAAGCTGCTGTGGGTGCTCCCAGCTGCTGTGGGTGCTCCCAGCTGCTGTGGGTGCTCCAAGCTGCTGTGGGTGCTCCCAGCTGCTGTGGGGTGCTCCAAGCTGCTGTGGGTGCTCCCAGCTGCTAGGTGTGCTCCCAGCTGCTGTGGGTGCTCCCAGCCGCTGTGGGGTGCTCCCAGCTGCTGTGGGTGCTCCCAGCTGCTGTGGGTGCTCCAAGCTGCTAGGTGTGCTCCCAGCTGCTGTGGGTGCTCCCAGCTGCTAGGTGTGCTCCCAGCTGCTAGGTGTGCTCCAAGCTGCTGTGGGATGCTCCCAGCTGCTAGGTGTGCTCCCAGCTGCTGTGGGGTGCTCCAAGCTGCTGTGGGGTGCTCCAAGCTGCTGTGGGGTGTTCCAAACTGCTGTGGGGTGTTCCAAGCTGCTGTGGGTGCTCCCAGCTGCTAGGTGTGCTCCCAGCTGCTAGGTGTGCTCCCAGCTGCTGTGGGTGCTCCAAGCTGCTGTGGGGTGTTCCAAGCTGCTGTGGGGTGTTCCAAGCTGCTGTGGGTGCTCCAAGCTGCTGTGGGTGCTCCCAGCTGCTGTGGGTGCTCCCAGCTGCTAGGTGTGCTCCCAGCTGCTGTGGGTGCTCCCAGCTGCTGTGGGGTGCTCCCAGCTGCTGTGGGTGCTCCCAGCTGCTGTGGGTGCTCCAAGCTGCTAGGTGTGCTCCCAGCTGCTGTGGGTGCTCCCAGCTGCTGTGGGTGCTCCCAGCTGCTGTGGGATGCTCCCAGCTGCTAGGTGTGCTCCCAGCTGCTGTGGGTGCTCCCAGCTGCTGTGGGGTGCTCCAAGCTGCTGTGGGTGCTCCCAGCTGCTGTGGGTGCTCCCAGCTGCTGTGGGTGCTCCCAGCTGCTAGGTGTGCTCCCAGCTGCTGTGGGTGCTCCCAGCTGCTGTGGGTGCTCCAAGCTGCTGTGGGTGCTCCCAGCTGCTGTGGGTGCTCCCAGCTGCTGTGGGTGCTCCAAGCTGCTGTGGGTGCTCCCAGCTGCTGTGGGTGCTCCAAGCTGCTAGGTGTGCTCCCAGCTGCTGTGGGTGCTCCCAGCTGCTAGGTGTGCTCCCAGCTGCTGTGGGTGCTCCCAGCTGCTGTGGGTGCTCCCAGCTGCTAGGTGTGCTCCCAGCTGCTGTGGGTGCTCCCAGCTGCTAGGTGTGCTCCCAGCTGCTAGGTGTGCTCCCAGCTGCTGTGGGGTGCTCCAAAGCTGCTGGGGGGAGCTCCAAGCTGCTTTAGCAGGGGATTGGACTGAATGGGCTCCAGAGGTCCCTTCCCACCCCAGCCTGCTGGGACTGGGGCATCTCAGCAGGCTTTAGAAGTGCCTGCTGGAGCCCCCAGGCAGTGTTTGCCAGCACATGGCACTGTGCCCATGCCTGCTTGTCTGGGCCCTTGCCACAGTGAGGTTTCCTGTCTGCCTTCACCTGGCTGTTGGTAACTGGCCTCTATCTCTGCTGTCTCCAGGAGCCTCAGGCCTTGTATGCTGAGATGAAGACCATCCCCATCTCCAAACTGGACAGGACCATGTGTGACAGTGCCATCAAGAAGTACATTGAGGATGAGATGGCAAGGTCAGCACTCAGCTGGGCTTGCTCTCTGCTGCCCTGCCTGCTGCTTAGGAGCCACAAGTGGAGCTTGGTTGCCAGCTGGGGCAGCAGCAGCTGCTTCAGGAGGGACGAAAGAGCTCTAAACCAGGAGGAACTAGTCCATGGTGGAGTTTGCTCACACACTGCCTTGCTGTGCCTTGGCTGGAGCTCAGCTGCCCTGGTTTTCAGCCCCCAGCCAACTGCTGGTTCTTTACTTTTTCCCCAGGCTCCCTGACAAGCTGTCAGTGACGTGGCCTGAAGGAGATGAGCTGCTACCAAATGACACCAGATTTGCTGGCACACCAATAGGTACCTTGGGTTTGGTCCCCAATGCCACAGGGAAATGGCCATTTAAAGAGTCATGTCCTGCTCTCTTGTCTAGAAGAGAAGCCCCCAGCAGCCTCCAGTCCCTTCCAGTACACAGCCTGTTCTGAGCCTGTCCTTTCTCCCCTGGAGCACAGGAGCACTGAGAATAGAAATTCTCAACAAGAAAGGAGAAGCAATGCAAAAGCTTCCAGGGACGAGCCATGGAGGGTCAAAGAAACTTCTTGTGGAGCTGAAGGTTATCTTACACTGTGAGTATCTCGTGTGCAAGTCACTGAGTGGTTCAGGTTGGAAGGGGCCTTGGAGCTCCTCTGCTCCACCCTCCCCACCATGCCCAGGGACACCTCTCAGCTAGACTCAGCTGCTCAAGGCCTCATCCAGCCTGGCCTTGAGCACCCCCAGGCAGTACCTCCCTGGGCAGCCTGTGCCAGACTCTCACCACCCTCACACTCAAGAACTTCTTCCTCAGCTCCACTCTGACCCTGCTCTGCCTCAGCTCCAAACCATTCCCCTTGGCCTGTCTCCAGACACCCTCAGCAAAAGTCTCTCTGCAGCCTTCCTGCAGGATCCCTTCAGGTCCTGGCAGGCAGCTCTAAGGTCCCCCTGGAGCCTTCTCCTCTCCAGGCTGCACACCCCCAGCTCCCTCAGCCTGGCCTCACAGCAGAGCTGCTCCAGCTCATGGAATTCCAGATTTCTTCCTGCACAGCCATGTCAGAGTTTGTCAGATGGACAGACCTGGGGAGTGTAAGGACAGTGTCCCATCAGAGCATGTGGTCCTCCAAAGCCATGTTTGAGGGCCTGGCAACTGCTTCAGTGCCAAATGTTATGTATCTGAATGCTTTGCTCTGCTGAGACCTCACCTGGAGCACTGCCACCAGCTCTGGAGGCCTCAGCACCCACAGACAGGGACCTGTTCAGCTGGGCCAGAGGCCACAGCAGTGCTGGGAGGGCTGGAAGCCCTCTGCTGTGAGGCCAGGCTGGGAGAGTTTGGCTTGGTCAGCCTGGAGAAGGCTCCAGGAGACCTTCTGGTGACCTTTCAGTGCTTCCAGGGGTGAGAAGAAAGCTGGGGACAGGCTTTTTCTCAGGGCCTGTTGTGCCAGGCCAAGGGGGGGTGGTTGGGACTCAGGGAGATTGAGAGTGGAGAGAAGGCAGAAAGGTTTGACACTGAGGGTGGGGAGAGCCTGGCCCAGGCTGCCCAGAGAGATTGGAGCAGGAAAGGGCAGCTGAAGGGATCTGCTCAGAGGTGTGGGGGACACTGAGGTTGCCAAAGGAAGCTCAGTGAAAGGCTTTGTTTCACCTGTAAGATTTCAGATGGTGCTTTAATGACTTGGGGCCTGTGCCCTGCAGTCAGCTGCAGCCTCTGGCAGTGCTCCCATTGCAGCCAGCTCCTTGTGGTCCTTTGTCACACTGAGCAGGGAGGCTGTCACCAAAGGGCTGGGGACACAGAATCACAGAATTAACCAGGTTGGAAAAGACCTTTGAGATCATCAAGTCCAACCTGTCACCCAACACCATCTAATCAACTAAACCATGGCACTGAGTGCCTCATCCAGGCTTATTTTAAACACCTCCAGGGATGGTGACTCCACCACCTCCCTGGGCAGCACATTCCATGGACAATTACTCTTTCTGTGAAGAACTTTCTCCTCACCTCGAGCCCAAACTTCCCCTGGTGCAGCTCGAGACTGTGTCCTCTCCTCCTGTCACTGGGTGCCTGGGAGAAGAGCCCAACCCCCTCCTGGCTACAGCCTCCCTTCAGGTAGTTGTAGACAGCAATGAGGTCTGCCCTGAGCCTCCTCTTCTCAGGCTAAACACCCCCAGCTCCCTCAGCCTCTCCTCATAGGGCTTGTGCTCCAGACCCCTCCCCAGCCTCATTGCCCTTCTCTGGACTCGTTCAAGTCTCTCCTCTCTCTCTTAAACTGAGGAGCCCAGAGCTGGACACAGCACTCAAGGTGTGGCCTGAGCAGTGCTGAGCACAGGGCAGGAGGACTTCCCTTGTCCTGCTGGCCACACTATTCCTGATGCAGGCCAGGATGCCATTGGCCTTCTTGGCCACCTGGGCACACTGCTGGCTCATGTTCAGCTGCTGTCCACCAGTACCCCCAGGTCCCTCTCTGCCTGGCTGCTCTCCAGCCACTCTGCCCCCAGCCTGTAGCTCTGCATGGGGTTGTTGTGGCCAATGTGTAGAACCTGGCACTTGGACTTGTTGAATCTCATGCCCTTGGACTCTGCCCATCTGTCCAGCCTGGCAAGGTCCCTCTGCAGAGCCCTCCTACCCTCTAACAGACCAACAGCTGCCCCCAGCTTGGTGTCATCTGCAAATTTACTGATGATGGACTCAATCCCCTCATCCAGATCATCAATAAAGATATTGAACAGGATGGGGCCCAGCACTGATCCCTGGGGGACACTACTAGTGCCTGGCTGCCAGGTGACAGTGGCACCATTCACCACCACTCTCTGAGCTCAGCCCTCCAGCCAGTTCTTGACCCAGCTGGCCAGGGGCTGTTGGGGTGTCTGAGGCTAGGGACTGTTGGTGGGGTCAGGCTTAGGTGGGGAGGGGACCTGGCAGGCTGGCTCTGGCAGATTTACTCCAGAGCACTGAGAATGGAACCTTGTGGCTCAACATCTGCCCCTTGCTTGTCTTGCAGCACCCACTGGGAACAAGGAGATCATCTCCCACATCAGCCAGCACGGGGGCAAGTGGCCCTACTGGTTTAAAAAGATGGGTATGTGCCCCTGGGGGGGCAGCTGTGCTCTGCATGGGGCTTCCTTCTTTCTTCCTTGTGCCCTGAGTGCCCTTGCCCTTGCCCTCAGAGAACCTGCAGAAGCTTGGCAACTACACCCTGAAGCTGCAGGTGGTGCTGAACGAGAGCAACGCTGACACCTACGCAGGCAGACCCCTGCCCTCCAAGGCCTTCAGGTTCACCATCATAGGTGAGGGCTGCCAGGGGGGCTGCTGTGGGGAAGAACCAGCCAGGGGTGGCTGTTGTGGGGATGAATCCAGCTAGGGGTGGCTGTTGTGGGGAAGAACCAGCCAGGGGTGGCTGTTCTGGGAATGAATCCAGCCAGGGGTGGCTGTTCTGGGAATGAATCCAGCCAGGGGTGGCTGTTGTGGGGAATGAATCCAGCCAGGGGTGGCTGTTGTGGGGAAGAACCAGCCAGGGGTGGCTGTTGTGGGTAATCCCAGGCACAGATCCAGGCTGGGTGCAGAGTGGGTTGGGAGCAGCTCTGAAGGAGGAGACTTAGGGGTGTTGGGTGCTTAGCAGCTCCCCAGGAGCCAGCAGAGCCCTTCTGCAGCCCAGCAGGCAGAACAGCTGCAGTCTGGGAACTCACCATGGCTTTGTCTGGGCAGCAGAGGATTTGCCTTCTCTGACAGCTCCTTCCTCGGTTTTTGCTGCTCCTGGGAAGGGAAAAGTCCATCAACGGCTGCTGAAAGCAAACCTTGCCCAGGCAGCCTGCAGGCTGAGGGAGGTGCTCCTGGCAGGGCAGAAGGTTGCAGTGCTGCTCTGCCACATCACTGCACATCTCTCACCACCCTGTGGGTGAGGGCTTGGTGGTGGAACTGCCAGGCAGGTTCTACCTCCCCATTCTGGGGCAGCTGTAGGATAAAGAAAGGTTTTGTTGCATGAATGGTTCTGCTTTAGCAGAAGTGAAGCAATGGAATGTCCAAGGCTGTCCAGAAGGAGCTGTCCACTTCCAGCTGCTGTGTTGGGGCACGTCTGGGCTCCCTGGGATGCTGCCTGCAGCCCAGCCTGCAGCTGGTTTAGCTGTTGGGTTTGTGTCAGTGTGAGGTCAGAGAGGAGGAGCAGACACCAAGCCATGGTCTGGGTCACAGCAGCATTCCCAGCAGCCTCTGAGGAGCACTGGTTAATGGCAGCTTCCCATGAAGAGGAAGGCAAGGAGCACAGCTGGTCCTGCTTGCTGGGAAATTCCCTCCATGTGTCCTTTTCTCTTAGAGGGCAAAGCAGAGAAGTTTTCTGTCGGCCTCTTGGACCTGCCCTTTCGGGTTGGGGTCCCCTTCAATATCCCTCTGGAGCTGCAGGATGAGTTTGGCCATGCCACACAGCTGTCCCCTGACCTTAAGCCAGTTCTTGAAGTCAGGTAACTGAACCATCTCAGCCTGCACTGCCTTGGGGTTGGGCCTTCTGCCTTTCTTCACACAGCATCAGGAAAGTCATGCTGGGGGGTGTTGGGGGGGTGTGCTGGTTTGGGGCCAGACAGATCGTCTCTTGCCCTGAAAGGGACAAAAGAATGAGACTCACACAAACGGATTGGAGAGTGATGGAAAGTTTAAATGGAAAAGCAATTGGTGAAGCTACAGAGAACTACAAACCACAAAGCATAGTGACAAAGAGTATCCCAAAGCGTACAGAACCCCTCACAGAATTCCCAAAGCTTCCCAGTCCTTCCCTCCTTCCACCTGAGGGTAAACCCAAACCCCCCAGGGCTCTTTCTTCCCCCTCCCACTGCTAGGCAAGTCTCAGGCTGGCCAGGTCTGAGACGGCCCCCCCCTCCATTCTCCTCCTGGCATTAGGCCTAGACAGGCCTAAGAGGCCTTGAGGATACTCCCCCGGCATTACCCGATAAGAGAGGACATCTCCCGTGGGAGCAGAGAGGGAAGAAAGAGGAAGAGAATGACTCTGCAGATGGCCTTATAGGGTGCAGGATTTATGGGTAGAAATACTCCGTTTCCTGTGTCCACCCCTGTGGGTGGGCACCCAGGACACCAGAGGTGTATCTCATGCGGCAGTGGCAGGGGGCACCCAGCCTAAACTGCCACAGGGGGGGGTCTGAGGGGCTGCCTAAGCTAATGGTGGTTGGTCTGTAGCTGGCATGAGAGCAGCTCGGAGTGGGTGGCTGTTGAAGCACCTGAGGGTGGGTCTGGAGGTGGTTTGGGGGTTAAAACACAGAAGAACATCTGAAGGGGTCTGCAGATTGGAGCAGCCTTGCTCTGTACCTGCCCTGCTCTGTTCTCTCTGCATTCCCAGTGGGCTGACCTTGCAGTACCGAGAAGTGACCACAGGAACCAAGAGCATGATCAAAGGTGTCACTGTCAGAGGCTCTATAAACAGCTGCCAGGGCAAGGTAGGCCCCAGCATTCTTCCTGAGTTCAGATCAAACCACAGCATCCTAGAAGGGCTCAGCCTGGAAAGGGACCTCAGAGCTCTTCTGCCTCGACCTCCGGCAGGGACACCTCTCAGCTAGACGCAAGACCTGAGCCAGCCCAGCCTTGAACACCCCCAGGGAGTTAATAAATGAACCTGTTTAATGAACAGGGGGGTTGGAACTGGATGGTCTTTAAGGGCCCTTCCAACCCAAACCATTCTGTGGTTCTATGAAAAAAAGACAAAAGCAAGCAGAGAGCCAAAAGCTGTTGTGTGAAATTCAGAGAGTCATGGAATGGGTTGGGCTGGAAGGGACCTCAAAGCTCACAGAATCAGCCAGGTTGGAAAAGACCTCAGAGATCAAGTCCAACGTATTACCTAATACAAGAAGGGCCTGAAAGAGGAACCAGGAAGTTGCAGACCTGTCAGCCTGACCTCAGTGCCAGGCAAGGTTATGGAACAGGTCATCCTGAGTACAATCACACAGAACCTGCAGGATGGTCAGGGGATCAGGCCCAGCCAGCACAGATTTAGCAGGGGCACGTCTTGCCTGACCAACCTGATCTGCTTTTGTGATCAGGTTACCACCTGGTGAATGCAGGGCAGGCTGTGGATGTAGTCTGCCTGGACTTCAGCAAAGCCTTTGACACTGTCTGCCACAAGAAGCTCCTGGCAAAGCTGGCAGCTCATGGCTTGGACAGATTCACTCTGAAATGGATCAAGAACTGGCTGGAGGGCTGAGCCCAGAGAGTGGTGGTGAATGGTGCCACATCCAGTTGGTGGCGAGGCACTAGTGGTGTCCCCCCGGGATCAGTGCTGAGCCCCATCCTGTTCAATATCTTTATTGATGATCTGGATGAGGGGATTGAGCCACAAGCTTCCACAGATGTTGAGCCACAAGCTTCCATTCTCAGTGCTCTGGAGTAAATCTGCCAGAGCCAGCCTGCCAAGTCCCTCCCCACCTAAGCCTGACCCCACCAACAGTCCCTAGCCTCAGACACCCCAACAGCCCCTGGCCAGCTGGGTTAGGAACTGACTGGAGGGCTGAGCTCAGAGAGTGGTGGTGAATGGTGCCACATCCAGCTGGCAGCCAGGCACTGGTGGTGTCCCCCAGGGATCAGTGCTGGGCCCCATCCTGTTCAATATCTTTACTGATGATCTGGATGAGGGGATTGAGTCCATCATCAGTAAGTTTCCAGGTGACACCAAGCTGGGGGCAGGTGTGGATCTGTTGGAGGGTAGGAGGGCCCTGCAGAGGGACCTTGCCAGGCTGGATGGGTGGGCAGAGGCCAATGGGATGGGATTTAACAAGGCTGAGTGCAGGATTCTACACTTTGGCCACAATAACCCCAAGCAGTGCTACAGGCTGGGGACAGAGTGGCTGGAGAGCAGCCAGGCAGAGAGGGACCTGGGGGTGCTGGTTGATAGTAGGCTGAACATGAGCCAGCAGTGTGCCCAGGTGGCCAGGAGAGCCAATGGCATCCTGGCCTGGATCAGGAACAGTGTAGCCAGCAGGACAAGGGAGGTTATTCTTCCCCTGTACTCAGCCCTGGTCAGGCCACACCTTGAGTCCTGTGTCCAGTTCTGGGCTCCTCAGTTCAAGAGAGATGTTGAGGTACTGGAATGTGTCCAGAGAAGGGCAAGGAAGCTGGGGAGGGGTCTGGAGCACAGCCCTGTGAGGAGAGGCTGAGGGAGCTGGGGGTGTTTAGCCTGGAGAAGAGGAGGCTCAGGGGAGACCTCATTGCTGTCTGCAGCTACCTGAAGGGAGGTTGTAGCCAGGTGGGGGTTGGGCTCTTCTCCCAGGCAACCAGCAGCAGAAGGAGGGGACACAGTCTCAAGTTGTGCCAGGGGAGGTATGGGCTGGATGTTAGGAGGAAGTTCTTCACAGAGAGGGTGATTGCCCATTGGAATGGGCTGCCCAGGGAGGTGGTGGAGTCTCCATCCCTGGAGATGTTCAAGAGAAGCCTGGATGAGGCACTTAGTGCCATGGTCTGGTTGATTGGCTAGGGCTGGGTGATAGGTTGGACTGGATGATCTTGGAGGTCTCTTCCAAGCTGGTTGATTCTATGATTCTGCCTCCTGACAACTAAACCATGGCTCCAAGTGCCACATCCAAGCTCATCCAGTTCCAACCCCCTACCACAGACAGGGACACCTCCCACCAGCCCAGGCTGCTCCAGGCCTCATCCAGCCTGAAGGATTATTGATCACAAAGCCTGGATGTGTTCCTGTGCAGCCTGCCCTAGTTAGCCCTCCTCTGGCAGGGATGTTGGTCTGGATGATCTCCAGAAGTCCCTTTCCAACCCTTCCTATGCTGTGATTATTGGTCACAAAGGTTATTGATCACACTGCTTCACTCTGATTTGATGTGAAGATGAGTTGGGCTGAGGCAGTTCAACCCTTACTGAGGAGCTGGATGGTCCTTGTGTGCCTTGTGGTCCTTCAGGCAAGTGGGGAGGGAGGAGTGGCCGCAGAACCTGCAGACTTGGCCTTCAAAACCACTTGGTTTGATCTGGCCACATGTTTTTTTCCCCTCTAAAGCAGCCTCTGAGCAGGAATCACAGAATGGTGAGGTGGGAAGGGACCTCTGGAGATGAAGTCAACTGCCCTGCCAGAGCAGGATCACCCAGGGCAGGTCACACAGGCAGCATCCAGATAGGTCTTGAAAGTCTCCAGTCAAGGAGACTCCACAGCCTCTCTGGGCAGCCTGCTCCAGGCCTCCAGCACCCTCACACCAAACAACTTTCTCCTCCTGCTCAGGTGGCACCTGGCTTCCAGTTTGTGTCCTTTACTGCAAGTGGTGGTGGCTGCTCTTGATACAAATGCACCACAGTGCTGCAGCTCCTGGGTGAACATCTCTGGGGAGAAGGATATGCAAAAGGCAGATTGCAATAGGGGGGAAAAAAAAACACCCTGAATTATGGAGCAGGGCAGGGAAATGTGGCTGGGGCTCTGCAATGGAAAGCTCTGGGAGCTGGCCTGGCTGGGACTGATGACCTGGTTTGGTGTGACCTTAATATCTGAAATGTTCTTCCATCAGAACTTCAACCTGAAGATTACTCTGCCTGGGCTGAAAGAAGACACCCAGACCCTTAAGATCAGAGTGCAGCCTGGTGAGTGTCCACACAACTAGGGGCTGGCTGCTGAGCTGTATTCGAGCCTGTCCATGAAATGCTGCTCCTCCCAGGGAGGGAGAACATTGAGTGAGGCTTCACAGAGGCTGTTGTAGCTCATCCATGTGCTGGCTGAAGAGGCACAAAACTGGGTCAGGCCAGCCCCAGGCACAGATCCAGGCTGGGTGCAGAGTGGGTTGGGAGCAGCCCTGAAGGAAGAGCCTTGGGGGTGCTGGGTGCTGAGCAGCTCCCCAGGAGCCAGCAGAGCCCTCCTGCAGCCCAGCAGAGAGCTGTGTGCTGGACTGCAGCCAGAGGAGTGTGGGCAGCAGGGCAGGAGAGGGGATTCTGCCCCTGGGCTCTGCTCTGCTCAGACCTCACCTCCAATCCTGCCTCCAGCTCTGGTGTCCCCAGCAGGAGAAGGACTCAGAGGTGCTGGAGAGAGTCCAGAGGAGGCCACAAAGATGATCCTTGGGCTGGAGCAGCTCTGCTGTTAGGCCAGGCTGAGGGAGCTGGGGGTGTGCAGCCTGGAGAGGAGAAGGCTCCAGGGGGACCTTAGAGCTGCCTGCCAGGACCTGAAGGGATCCTGCAGGAAGGCTGCAGAGAGACTTTTGCTGAGGGTGTCTGGAGACAGGCCAAGGGGAATGGTTTGGAGCTGAGGCAGAGCAGGGTCAGAATGGAGCTGAGGAAGTAGTTCTTCAGCACAAACCACTGTGCTGCCTCAGTGGTTTGGTACCATGGCTCTCCTGGCAGCCTGGCTTTGCAAAGGGTGTGAGCTGGCAAAGCCCTGAAGTGCTGCCCAGCACCCCCTGTGTGCTCCCCAGGTCCTCCCCACCAGCTGAGGGTGAAGCCTGTGTCCGAGGTGCTGAAGATCGAGAACGGCACAGCCTTCCCCTTCCAGGTGGAGGTGGTGGATGAGTCAGGCAATATCACAGCCCAGCCCAAGCTGATCGTCCACTGCAAGGTGAGTGCCTCCTGCAGCTGCCCCAGGGCTCTGACAGCTGCTTGAGGGCTCTGGCTGCAAGAGAGGATTGATTGTCCTCAGTAAGGCTCTGGAAGTGTCTGCTGCTTGGCTGCCATAGAATGGTCTGGGTTGGAAGGGACCTCCCAAAGGGCATCCAGCCCACCCCCCCTGCACTCAGCAGGGACATCCTCCACTAGATCAGGTTGGTCAGAGCCCTGTCCAGCCTCACCTTGAGTATCACCAGGGATGGGGCCCCAGCTGCCTCCCTGGGCAGGCTGTTGCAGTGTTCCCCCACCCTGGTGGTGCAGTTGTTGTTGCTCACATCCCATCTGACCCTGCTCTGCTCCCACTCCCACCCACTGCACACTCCTGATACCACCTCTTGATTTCTCCTACACATCAACAAGGATAAGTGCAGAGTCCTGCAGCTGGGAAGGAAGAATAAACTGCAGCAGTACAGGTTGGGAGGGGATCTGCTGGAGAGCAGCCCTGTGGAGAAGGATCTGGGAGTGCTGGGAGACAACAAGTTCTGAATGGGACAGCAATGTGCCCTGGTGGCCAAGAGAGACAATGGGGTCCTGGGGGGCATTCAGAGGAGTGTGCCCAGCAGCTCTAGGGAGGTTCTCCTCCCCCTCTACTCTGCCCTGGTGAGACCTCACCTGGAATATTGCATCCAGTTCTGGGCTCCCCAGCTCAAGAGGGACAGGGATCTGCTGGAGAGAGTCCAAGGGAGAGCTCCCAGGATGCTGAAGGGACTGCAGCACTGTCCAGTGAGGAGAGGCTGAGAGCCCTGGGGCTGTTCAGTCTGGAGAAGACAGAGATGGGATTTAATAAATGTTTATAAATATCTGAGGGCTGAGGGTCAAGAGGGAAGGGAAAGGCTCTGCTCAGTTGCACCCTGGGATAGGCCAAGGGGCAATGGATAGAAACCTCCAACACAGGAGGTTCCACCTCAACATGAGGAGGAACTTCTTCCCTGTGAGGGTCACAGAGCACTGGAACAGGCTGTGGGAGACTGGGGTTTAGCCACCTGAGCTGTGAGTAGCCCTGGCTCTGCTTGGCCTTGGCCAAGTGCTGATTGCTGCAGTGCCCCTGCAGCTGTCAGCTGAGGCCTGGCTGCCCTGTCCCCAGTTCCTAGGCACCTCCAACCTGCCAGTGTACTCCGTGGACTGCAGCAATGGGGGGACCAACATCCTCACAGGCCCTGTCATCCAGGTGCAGAACATCAAGAAGGACAAGATCGTGAAAGCCAGGATTGAGATACTTGTGAGTATTGCTTGGCTGGATCCTGCCTGCTTAGTGTCCTGGACTCCTTTGGGAACCAGCTGAGCCCCCAGAAGCTTCTAGTTACCATCATCAGCCTGCACATGTGGCTGGCTGTGGCTCCTGGAGCTTCCCAGAGGTCAGCACTGGCTCCAGTCCTGTTCAGCATCTTCATCAATGACCTGGATGAAGAAGGGAGGCAGTGGAGCCTCAGCCAGTCTGCTGATGCTACCAAACTGGGAGGAGTGGCTGACAGCTTCTCACTCTCTACAACTCCCTGAAAGGAGGTGGGAGTGAGGTTGGGGGTCAGTCTGTCCTTCCAAGTAGCCCAGGGGAGGTTAGAATGGCCATGAGGAACAATTTCTGCCCCTTGGGGGTTGGCAAGGCCTGGTCCAGGCTGCCCAGGACAGTGGGGGAGTCCCCATCCTTGGAGGGGTTTTAAAGCTGTGGAGAAGTGGTGCTGAGGGCCGTGGTGCTCTGGCAGTGCTGGGTTGATGGTTGGACTCCATGATCTTCGAGGTCTCTTCCAAAGAATTCCCTGATTCCTTGGGTTTTTCACCCTTCCTGCTGCCTGCTAAAAGATGTCAGTGTTGTGGCACCTCCTCTGGATTGATTTCTGAGCCCTGGGCAATCTGCTGTTGGCAGAAGCAGTGTCCCTGAGCAGTGCCCCAGGCTGCCAGGGGTGGGATTTGTGCTCATTTCCATATTCCTCCTCTTCCTTGCCCATCTCCTTCCCCCCTCATCTCCAGAACTGTAAGGAGGTGCCAGCAGTGGAGAAGATCATCAGACTGCTCCCCAGCAGCCACGTGGCCAGGCTGCAGATCCTGAGCATGGATGGGCAGAAGGCCATCCAGATCAAGCACCAGGATGAGATCAACTGGGTTGCTGGGGACGTGATGCACAACCTGATCTTTCAGATGTATGATGAGGGGGAAAGGGAGATCCACCTGACTCCAGCCATGGCAGAGAAGATCAAGGTAGGTCCTGCTGGGTCAAAGGCAGCATCTGGGGGAGGTTCTGATTCTCTGCTGGGCCTCTTAAGCTGCAGAGGGGTCAGGCTGCAGAGCCCTGTTCCCCAGGGCTGTGTCAGTGAACGTGGGGACTCCACTTCCTGCTGAATCATTGGAAGGAATGTGGTGAGTTCAAGCTCAGGTCACCAAGGGAGGTGTCCCTGCTGGCTGCAGGGGGTTGGCCAGCAGGACCTCAGAGAGGCCCTTGCAGCCTGATGAATTCTGTGAAGCTGTGGTTTTAGGACCAATTTCTGTGCTGCAAGAGTGGTCAGGCACTGGCATAGGCTGCCCAGGCAGGCAGGTGGTGGAGTCCCCAGCCCTGAAGGTGTGGCCATGGCACCTGGGGCCATGGTCTGGTGGTCATGGTGGGGTTGGGTTGATGTTGGACTAGGTGACCTCAGAGGGCTTTCCCAAGCCAGCCAATGACTCTGACACTTGAGGGCAGTGTTATGGAAAGCAGGTTGTCAATTCCTGATGAACCTCATCCTGGCAGCTGTGGTTCTGCAGCTCTGGGGCTGCCCCAGCTTCAAGGAACCTCCAACAGAGACCTTCCTTCATGGAGATTTGCTTTGCCCTCTCCCCCTCTGGCTGTGGAGCCTAACCAAAGGGAGAGCTCCACCAGAGATGTGTTTGGGTGAGGTGTTTCACTCAGCTCTTCACTTGGAGCAGATGAGCTGTGAGGTCCCCTCCAGCCTGAGCCATCCTGCGCAATGTGATCTCTGTTCCAGCTGCGGTTTTCCAGAGTCCTTTCCTGGCACTGGGAGCTGCAGGGAGGCTGCTGGTGCCTGGCTGTGCTTCCAGCTCTCTGGAAGTGAGGCAGCTGTATTCTGCAGCTCTGTGACTGACTGAAGCCCTTTCCATTCTAGGTGAACTGGACCCCTAAAATCAACAAGGAGCAGCTGATGCAGGGCCTGCTGCCCGACGTGAAGGTGCCCACCTCAGTCAAGGACGTTCGCTACTGCCTGATCACCTACCTGGACGACCACGTCTCCCTGGAGAGTGCCTTCACAGTCAGGTCTGAGCTCATGCTCTGCTCTCTCAGCTGCCATGCTGCTGGGCAGGGCCTGGCAGCTCTCCTTGGAGGCAAAAGCAAGAGGGAAAACCTCTCTGCAGCAAGCAGTTTGCAAACAGGGCAGCGGAGGGAGGGCTGCGGGGGTTCATCCCTGGAGTTTGTAGGTGAGGACCTGAGCCATGGGAAAGAGGCCACCATGCTCTGCAGCCCCTCTGGGCAGCCTGCACTCTCTGCAGGAGCTGGATGCTGCCTGGGGAGACTCCCAGGAGACATCAGCTGCTCAAACAGCTGCTGAGACCAGAGGTGACCAAAGAGAAGTGTCACTGGCAAGGTCACTGTGCCCCTCAGGCACCACTGCTTAGGAGCTGAAGGGTAGGGAATGAGCTTAAGAGGGTAGAAGGTTAAAGGGTAAAAGGTTAAAAGAAGGTTAAGAATTGGGAGGTTGAAGGTTAGTAGGTTAAAGGTCAGGAGGTAAAGGGTTAGGAGGTTAAAGGTTAGGGGTTAAAGGCCAAACCCTGGATGCCCACCTCTGGTTCCTCAGTCAGGAGTGGCAGGCTGCAGAGTGAGTCCCAGGCTGCCAGTTGGTGTCTCTGGGCAGTTAGCTGTGCCCCCTGCAGCCTTGCACAGCTGGGGAGAGGAACCTGGCTGTGAGCTGCAGGTGTGCTGCAGGAGGCTGCAGGGGAGCACAGCTGGGACAGGTCAGCTGCAGCAGGAAGGGAAGCCAGGAAACAATGCAGGAAGGGGAAAATGCCCTGATAAAATCCTCTGAAGTTTGGGAGCTGCTTGCTACAGCAGTGGGGCAGAACCCCTGCAGCTCAGTCCTCAGAAGAGCAGCAAAGCAGGCTGAGCTCCTGGCTGAGCTCCTTGCCTTCTGGACAGAATGCAGAGCACTGCTGGGTCTGTGGAGTGAGGTTGGTGCCTTTGTACTTGTCCCTGAAAAGCAGCTTCAGCTCAAGGAGCTTGGGTTAGGGCCTCTTGGGTTGTAAAAGTTACCTGGAGGCCACTCTGCTGGAGGGGGCTTAAAGAGCTCAGGATTCTTTCTAGCTGAGAACACACTAAAGGAGTGAAAACCTTTGTGCTGGATGACTCCTCAAGGGCACTCAAGAAGTGCCAGGTGACTCTTCAGTGTTTGGGGAGCCAGCACAAGGCCTGCAGGTGAGGAGAAGGGAGAGGCTGAGGTGCCTTACAAGCACCCAGGAAGGGTCTGTCAGGCCCTGGAAGTCTGGGTTTGTGTTTTGGGGTGGTTCTCTTGGGGATTGGGTTGCTTTCAAGGCAAGGTCCAGGTCACTGAAAACCTGTCAGTGGTCATCAGAGCTATGGGAGCCAGCCCAGGTTGGCACAGCAAGGCAGGCTGGGGTAGCTCTGGGCACAGCAGGGTCCCTGCTGGCACTTGGGGAGGGGTTTATTAAGTCACATGATTAGGAGATAGTTAATGTGGAGGCAGTCTGTGATGCTGAATAGGACACAGCTGGTGGCTCCTCTGGGCTGGGGGTGCTGTGAGGCTGGGGTTTGTCAGGGTCTAAGCTGTTCCACACTGCAGCTGTGCTTTCTCAGCTGCACCCATGTGCTCTGTGGAGAGCCCCTGGTGGGCAAGCTCCTGCAGATCCACTGAAACTGTCTGAGGTGGCTGAGGTTTCTCTCAGCAGTGCCTGGTAAGCTGCCCTGAGCAGGCTGAGGTGGCAGCTGCCCTGTGCACATGAGCCTTGGTGCTCTCAGTGGGGCAGGGCCAGAAGCAGAGCCCAGGTCCCTCCTGCCTGCTCTTGTGCTCTTACTGCTCACCTCAGAGCTCTAACTCTGCTCTCCTCTGCTGCCCTAGACCCATTGCTGATGAGCCCAAGCACATCAAATGTAAGTTAAAAGGACCAAACACACTGCAGCTGGGTGAGGAGCTGCCAGGAGAAGTTGGTGAGTAGCTGAATGTTCTCCAGTGCTTTGGGGGCTCCCTGAGTCCTGCACACACAGGTGGGGAGGGGAGGGAGGGAGCCTCAGCTGCTCTCAGTGGTGCTCAGGGAAAGGACAGGGCACAGGGAGCACAGACTGGAACCCAGGAGGAGAAGTTGGTGTGAGGGTGCTGGAGGCCTGGAGCAGGCTGCCCAGAGAGGTTGTGGAGTCTCCTGGTGTGGAGAGCTTCCAACCCCCCCTGGGCACTGTGCTGCTGGGCAAGCTGCTGTGGGTGCCCTGCTGGAGCAGGGGTTGGGCTGAGGGAGCTCCAGAGGTCCCTTCTCACCTCACCATGCTGGGGTTCAGTGAGGGGAACTGAGCACTGGCACAGCTGTCCAAGAGGTGGTGGAGTCTCCATCCTTGGAGAGAGTCAAAAGGCATCTGGCCAGATTCCTGGGCCTGGCCCTGGGAGCAGATGAGCTTCCAGAGAACCTTCCCCAACTCAGGCACTGTGTCTCTGTGGTGTGTGCTGTACACCTTGATGTGCCACAGGCTGGCTGAGGGCTCATTGGAGCAGCTGCTGAGGTAATTAATCACCCTGCTAATGACCTTCTCTTGTAACAGACATCATGATCACAGATCAGTATGGAAACCAGGTCCAGACAGTGACATCTTCATGCATCAACTCCCTGGGGGTTTCTGCACCTGGGCTGGATAAATCCAACCTGAAGATCACTTGGCAGGTACTGAAGAGCTGCCAGGGAACTCCCTGGTGCTGGCTGTCTCATTCCATCCCCCAGAGCTCAGCCAGAGCTGCCTGGCTCAGCTTTGCTCTGCTGGAGGGCCACTCTGCTCTGTGTTTGCTCTAACTCATTCCTAGTCTGCTGGGTGTGTTTCTGATGAGCTGATTTGCTCCCTTGAAGAACCCTCTGGAAGGGACCAGTGATGTTACCTGCCATGGTTCACTCCAACATTCATCCTGTGCCTTTTGGAGTAGAGAACCCAGCTATGCCTCACTCTAGGAGCAGTGCTTCAGTTGGCAGCCCATCACCTCTTCCCCAAGGAGTCCACTGAAGCTGAACAAGAGAAGCAGAATTTGTAGTTCAGTTTGTAGCCCACAGTGAAAGCAGCAAATGGGAAGGCTGGAGGGGGACATTTCCTAAAGGGGTCTGAGACAGGCCAAGAGGAAATGGCTTGGAGCTGAGGCACAGCAGGGTCAGACTGGAGCTGAGGAAGAAGTTCTTCAGTCTCTGGGTGGTGAGAGTCTGGCACAGGCTGCCCAGGGAGGCTGTGGCTGCCTCCTGCCTGGGGGTGTTGAAGGACCAGGCTGGATGAGGCCTTGAGCAGCTGAGTCTAGCTGAGAGGTGTCCCTGAGCATGGTGGGGAGGGTGGAGCAGAGGAGCTCTGAGGTCCCTCCCAGCCTGAGCCATCCTGGGTTTGAAGCAGTGTCTGGAGGTGTCAGTGGTGCAGTGCCAGGGGGACCAGAGAGGGCTGAGCTGTGGTGGGGCTGGCCCTGTGCTGACTGAGGCATTGCTGTGTCCCCACAGGGCAGCTCTCTCATCATGCGGGTCAAGGGCATCCGGTTCAGCAGCTGCCAGCTGGGCACCAAGGAGCTCTGCTTTGCCTGGAGAGAGTTCTCTGACTTCATCAGGGTCACCCTGACTGCAGGCCCCCCTGCCAGGCTGCAGTTGCTGGACTGGCCAGAGTTGGAGAAGGTCAGTGCCACACCTGGGGTCACCACAGGGGCCTCTGACCCTGCCCCTCTGCTCTGCTCTGCTCTGCAGAGACCTCACCTCCAGCTCTGGTGTCCCCAGCAGGAGAAGGACTCAGAGCTGCTGGAGAGAGGCCAGAAGAGGCCACAAAGATGATCCTTGGGCTGGAGCAGCTCTGCTGTGAGGCCAGGCTGAGGGAGCTGGGGGTGTGCAGCCTGCAGAGGAGAAGGCTCCAGGGGGATTTTCTTTTCCAGTGTTCACTTGGGCTGTTCAGGTGCTAGGGCTGAAGCTGGAGCAGAAAGCCAGAGTGGAAGTAAGGGAAAGAAAATCAGAGCTGAGAGCAACAAGAAAGGGAAACAAAACTGCATGTGTGAGAGCAGGGAAAGGGGGAGCAAAATGGGATCCCTGAATGGAGAGCAGGGATGAAGGAGAGCAAAATGGGATTGGTGAGTGGAGAGCAGGGGTGAAGGAGAGCAAAATGGGATTGGTGAGTGGAGAGCAGGGGTGAAGGAAAGCAAAATGGGATTGGTGAGTGGAGAGCAGGGGTGAAGGAGAGCAAAATGGGATTGGTGAGTGGAGAGCAGGGGTGAAGGAAAGCAAAATGGGATTGGTGAGTGGAGAGCAGGGATGAAGGAGAGCAAAATGGGATTGGTGAGTGGAGAGCAGGGTGAAGGAGAGCAAAATGGGATTGGTGAGTGGAGAGCAGGGATGAAGGAGAGCAAAATGGGATTGGTGAGTGGAGAGCAGGGATGAAGGAAAGCAAAATGGGATTGGTGAGTGGAGAGCAGGGATGAAGGAAAGCAAAATGGGATTGGTGAGTGGAGAGCAGGGGTGAAGGAGAGCAAAATGGGATTGGTGAGTGGAGAGCAGGGGTGAAGGAAAGCAAAATGGGATTGGTGAGTGGAGAGCAGGGATGAAGGAGAGCAAAATGGGATTGGTGAGTGGAGAGCAGGGATGAAGGAGAGCAAAATGGGATTGGTGAGTGGAGAGCAGGGATGAAGGAAAGCAAAATGGGATTGGTGAGTGGAGAGCAGGGATGAAGGAGAGCAAAATGGGATTGGTGAGTGGAGAGCAGGGATGAAGGAGAGCAAAATGGGATTGGTGAGTGGAGAGCAGGGATGAAGGAGAGCAAAATGGGATTGGTGAGTGGAGAGCAGGGATGAAGGAAAGCAAAATGGGATTGGTGAGTGGAGAGCAGGGATGAAGGAGAGCAAAATGGGATTGGTGAGTGGAGAGCAGGGATGAAGGAGAGCAAAATGGGATTGGTGAGTGGAGAGCAGGGATGAAGGAAAGCAAAATGGGATTGGTGAGTGGAGAGCAGGGATGAAGGAGAGCAAAATGGGATTGGTGAGTGGAGAGCAGGGATGAAGGAGAGCAAAATGGGATTGGTGAGTGGAGAGCAGGGATGAAGGAGAGCAAAATGGGATTGGTGAGTGGAGAGCAGGGATGAAGGAGAGCAAAATGGGATTGGTGAGTGGAGAGCAGGGATGAAGGAGAGCAAAATGGGATTGGTGAGTGGAGAGCAGGGATGAAGGAGAGCAAAATGGGATTGGTGAGTGGAGAGCAGGGATGAAGGAGAGCAAAATGGGATTGGTGAGTGGAGAGCAGGGATGAAGGAAAGCAAAATGGGATTGGTGAGTGGAGAGCAGGGATGAAGGAAGCAAAATGGGATTGGTGAGTGGAGAGCAGGGATGAAGGAGAGCAAAATGGGATTGGTGAGTGGAGAGCAGGGATGAAGGAAAGCAAAATGGGATTGGTGAGTGGAGAGCAGGGGTGAAGGAAAGCAAAATGGGATTGGTGAGTGGAGAGCAGGGATGAAGGAGAGCAAAATGGGATTGGTGAGTGGAGAGCAGGGATGAAGGAGAGCAAAATGGGATTGGTGAGTGGAGAGCAGGGATGAAGGAGAGCAAAATGGGATTGGTGAGTGGAGAGCAGGGATGAAGGAAAGCAAAATGGGATTGGTGAGTGGAGAGCAGGGGTGAAGGAGAGCAAAATGGGATTGGTGAGTGGAGAGCAGGGATGAAGGAGAGCAAAATGGGATTGGTGAGTGGAGAGCAGGGTGAAGGAGAGCAAAATGGGATTGGTGAGTGGAGAGCAGGGGTGAAGGAGAGCAAAATGGGATTGGTGAGTGGAGAGCAGGGATGAAGGAGAGCAAAATGGGATTGGTGAGTGGAGAGCAGGGATGAAGGAGAGCAAAATGGGATCCCTGAATGGAGAGCAGGGATGAAGGAGAGCAAAATGGGATTGGTGAGTGGAGAGCAGGGATGAAGGAGAGCAAAATGGGATTGGTGAGTGGAGAGCAGGGATGAAGGAGAGCAAAATGGGATTGGTGAGTGGAGAGCAGGGATGAAGGAGAGCAAAATGGGATTGGTGAGTGGAGAGCAGGGGTGAAGGAGAGCAAAATGGGATTGGTGAGTGGAGAGCAGGGATGAAGGAGAGCAAAATGGGATTGGTGAGTGGAGAGCAGGGATGAAGGAGAGCAAAATGGGATTGGTGAGTGGAGAGCAGGGATGAAGGAGAGCAAAATGGGATTGGTGAGTGGAGAGCAGGGATGAAGGAGAGCAAAATGGGATTGGTGAGTGGAGAGCAGGGATGAAGGAGAGCAAAATGGGATTGGTGAGTGGAGAGCAGGGGTGAAGGAGAGCAAAATGGGATTGGTGAGTGGAGAGCAGGGATGAAGGAGAGCAAAATGGGATTGGTGAGTGGAGAGCAGGGGTAAAGTTTCTGTTGAGCAGGTGGAGAAGGAAGGTGTTAAGAGGCAGGTGATACAGAAGGTTCAGGGACTATCAAACTCTTTTTGTTCTGAGGTCCATCCCGTGGGGAAGGTTTGAGGCCTTTTGCTGTCTCCCTTAGAAGGAAGCTGCTGGCTGAGCCTCTCCAGAGCAGCTCCTTCCTTTAGTCACCCCACAGCAGTGGCAGTTCCCAGTGAGAGCAGGATGCCAGCTGTGGGAATGGCTGCTGGAGCCTGGCAGCCCTGCTCCAGGGGGTCAGCAGGCTGCTGGGGCACTGCTGCCCTGCCCAGTGGGAGCTGCAGGGCAGGGCAGGCTGAGCCAGGCCTGTCTCCTGCAGCCTCTGGCGGTGATCAACGGCAGGCAGCTGCAGAAGGCCCTCCAGGTGCAGATGTGTGACCAGTGGGGGAACCCAACTCCTGAAGCCAACGTCAGGATCGGCCTCACCAAGAGCAGCCACCTCAAGGTGAGCCTGAGCCTCCTCCCCTGAGCTCTGTGGGACACCAGTTCTGCCTGGCACCTCTGCCTCCTCTCCTTCCTTGCCAAGCCCTGGGACCCACAAGACTGAAAGGGCCCAGCAGACGGAGGCAGGTGGCCAGGGGCAGCTTGCTCAGGTCCCTGTCCTTACACCAGGAATTCCAGTCCTGTGCAGACTGGAGTCTCAGACACAGAGTCATGGAAGGGATCCAAAATATCAAACAAGTCCTAGTCACACAATGGGTGGGTTGGAGGGGACCCCATTGGACAGCCCCAGGGAGGAGGCATCCACAGCCTCCCCAGGCAGCCTGCTCCAGCTGGGGCAGATGACTTGGAGACCTGGCTCTGAACCTGAGCAGGTCCCTCTGAAAGAGCAGGAGGAGAACACTGCTGTGGAACTCATCCCTTCACAGCCTGGAACCTCTCAAGGTCATCCAGTCCAGCCCCCTGCAGTCAGCAGGGACACCTCTGACCTCTGGCTCTTGCAGCTCCCTGGGAGGAGGCTGGGGCCAGGTGGGGGCAGATCTCTTAGGCCCTCAGGGATGGGGCTGGAGGAGCTGGCCTGGAGTTGCCCCAGGGGAGGTTGAGGTTGGAGAGGAGGAGAAAGTTCTTCACTGGAGGGGTTCTCAAGCACTGGAACAGGCTGCCCAGTGAGGCTCCAAGCATTCAGGTGGAGCCTTGAGCAAGGGCTCCAGCAGGAGGTGTCTCTGCCTGTGGCAGGGGCTTGGAGCTGGATGATCTTGAAGGTCCCTTCCAGCCCAAGCCATGCCATGGAGGAGTCAGTGCTGCAGTGGCAGGACAGCAGGCAGCAGGGGAGCCCCACCTGCCATGGCCTCCAGCTGCAGCCCCTTGCTCAGAGCCAGCCCTGGCACAGGGACACTCACAGCCTCTGCTTTGGCACAGATTGGCCTCTCCAACCAGCAGCTAAAGACTGACGACAGCGGCAGGGCCAACCTGGGGGTGTTCAGCATCCACGCACCCAGGTGAGGGGGGAAAGCTGGGGGGGCTCAGGGGTCCCTGCAGGGGTGGGAGCTGCACATCCTGGGGACAGCTGGGGGGCTCAGGGGTCCCTGCAGGGGTTGGGGCTGAGTTATCTGTGTATGGGTGGGAGCTGCACATCCTGGGCACAGCTGGAAGTCTGAGAGGTCCCTGCCATGGATGGGGGCTGAGGTGTCCCTGCAGGGGTGGGGGCTGAGGTGTCCATGCATGGGTGGGAGCTGCACATCCTGGGCACAGCTGTGGGGGCTGAGGTGTCCATGCATGGGTGGGAGCTGCACATCCTGGGCACAGCTGTGGGGGCTGAGGTGTCCATGCATGGGTGGGAGCTGCACATCCTGGGCACAGCTGTGGGGGCTGAGGTGTCCATGCATGGGTGGGAGCTGCACATCCTGAGCACAGCTGTGGGGGCTGAGGTGTCCATGCATGGGTGGGAGCTGCACATCCTGAGCACAGCTGTGGGGGCTGAGGTGTCCATGCATGGGTGGGAGCTGCACATCCTGGGCACAGCTGAGGCTTTCATGGCACTTCCATGAGGGTGCTTCCCCCTTGCAGGGCTCCTCTCAGCAGAGCTTTTGGGCAGCTGTGTGCTTTCTGTGCTTGCAGGGGGGAGCACACCTTACAGGTGAGAGCCTTCCACTACAAAGCCACCTTAGATGCTCCTCTCATCACCTTGAACGTCCTGCCTGACCCTGAGAAACCTGTCTGTCTGAAGGTCAAATATGACAAAGATGCTTCCTTCCCAGCAGGAGGAACCTTCCCTGGTGAGCAGAAGGCTTCTCTGGGGGAAACCACTCCCTCAGCAGCTTTGTAAACCTCTCTGGATGGTTCTCCTTGGGCATTTTCCTCCCTGCTTTTGTCTCAGTGCTTTAGAACAGCCCTGTCTGAGGTGCCTCTATGACACTCTGAGGAGAAAAAGCCAGAGCACCACCTTTGGGGGGAGCATCTCCACAGAGCCCTGGTTTGTTCCAAGGTGCTCCCTAAGCAGACCTGGGGCTGCTGGGCTCTGAAGGACAGGTTCTGCATGGCTGCTTTGGGGTCTGTTTGGAGTGAGGGCTTTGTGTGGCTTTCCTCAAGGTGTGAGGGAGGTGCAGGAATCTATGGACTCTGGTCTTCAGCAGAGTTCTGTTTGGCTTGGCAAAGCCCTCCAAGCTGACCCAGTCCAACCAACTCTGTGCCAAGGCTGGGGCTGCCCCATGGCCCTCAGCACCACAGCTCTGCCTCTAGGAAACACCTCCAGGGGTGGGCATTCAGCCACCTCCCTGGGCAGCCTGGGCCAGGCTTGAAGAACCTTTTCAGGGAAAGAAGTTTCTCCTGCTGCCTCCCTCCTAAATACTGAGCAAACTCCTGTCTTTCACCTGCAGACTTCATGGTCAGTGTGCTGTCTGAGGATGAGAACATCATCAAGAACATCAGCTCAGCCCGGGTCACCATGAGCATGTGGGAAGCACAGAGCCCTGGGGCTAAGGCACCCACTGCAGTAAGTCACCAGAATGGGCACCACGAGGCCAAACAGCTGGAGGAGGAGAAGCTTCCCTTCATTGCACTTGGGTCACTGTCCTGTTCTGGCCTTCACAGGACCAGGGTTTGGCTCCTGATGATACCAATTGGTGCTTGCTCAGCACTAACAGAGCCATGGAGCTGTTTGACTTGGAGAAGACCTCTAAGGTCATCCACTCCAACCACTGACTCAACACCACCATGGCCATCAAACCACGTCCCAGAGTGCTGTGGCCACCACTAAATATGGTCAGATTTGTGTTGTAGAATCATGGAGTGCTTTGGGTTGGAGAAGACCTTCAAGATGATCAAGTCCAACCATTCTCTAATTCTAGCCAGGCTGGTGGTAATCCACAGCCCTCAGCACCACACCTACAAGGCCTTGGAACACCTCCAGGGATGGGCACTCCACCACCAACCTGGGCAGCCTTGAGCACTCCTGCAGGGCAGAAATTGTTCCTCATGGCCATCCTGACCCAAGTTGTCACTGTCTCAGTGTCCAGGCTGTGTAAGGACCATGGTGGTGCTGCTCTGCAGGAGCTCACTGATGGCAGGCAGGCTGGTCAGAGCTGCCACCCTGCCCAGGCTCCAAGGATGAAGGCTCTGGGGTGAAGCCTGGCAGAAGGCTGCCTGGCCTCCAGCCTGGTGGGCAGCTCCCAGGTGGAAGTGCCTGGACCTGCAGTGCAGGGCACTGATTTTTGTGCCCCTCCTGTTGCAGGTGACAACATTCAGCTGCAGCAAGGTGAAGGAGGACAAGGAAGATGGCATCTTCTACTTCAGGTATGGCAGCATGCTGCTGCCACTCCTTGCAGGGCCAGGGGATGAGGTGCAGGCAAGAGGTTCAGGCTCTGCAGTGATCACAGTCTGGTCATTCAGGTTGGAAAAGACCTTTAAGGTCATCGAGTCCAACCAAGGTCCAGCTGCCATGGCAGATGTCTCCTGCCAGCCCCAGGTCCCAGCCAGCCTGGCTTTGAATACTTCCAGGCCTGGAGCCTCCACAGCTTCTCTGGGGGACCTGCTCCAGTGCCTCATGAGTTGTGTGGGCTGGAAAAGACCTTTGAGATCATTGAGTCCAAGCTACCATGGCCAAGGATGGGAACAAGGAGCCAGGCCCCAGCCTCTTGCCCCCCACAGCTCCTTCAGCTCTTGCTGAGCATTGCTCAGATGCCCTCTGGGGCTGCTCTTCTGCAGGCTGCACAGCCCCAGGGCTCTCAGCCTTTGCTCCTCACACAGCTGCTCCAGGCCCCTCAGCAGCTTTGCAACCTGCCCTGGACTCTCTCCAGTACTTCCCTGTCCCTGTAGAACTGCAGGGCAGAGCAAAGGCACAGGAGAGCCTCCCTGGCCCTGCTGGCCACAGGAGTTGGGAAGAGCACTCAGCTGTGAGTTGCCTGTGTGCTTGGCTGCTCCTCACCTCAGCACTAACTTTACTTTTGTTTGGACTTTGTTTTTCCTCAGGGATAAAATGATTCCAGAGAGAGTTGGCACTTACTGCATCCAGTTTACCTTTGCAGTGGACAAGCTGAATACCCTCAGGAGTGAGCAGGTTTGAGTCCATAACTCATTCCATGTCCTCTGGAATCAGCTGGGGGTGGAGGGGGTATGATCAGACACCTTCCAGACCCAGAGAGCAGCTTTCACCTGCAAGCTCTGCAGAACATTGCCATTGGTTAGAGTTGGGTGGGTTCAGCTGGTGTCTGAGCTTTTGGAACTGAGCAGAAATCAGAGAGTGCTTTGGTTTGGACCCATGGAATCCCAGAATGGCTCAGGTTGGAAGGGAGCTCAGAGCTCATCTGCTCCACCCTCCCCACCATGCCCAGGGACACCTCTCAACCAGACTCAGCTGCTCAAGGCCTCATCCAGCCTGGCCTTAAGCACCCCCAGGCAGGAGGCAGCCACAGCCTCCCTGGGCAGCCTGTGCCAGACTCTCACCACCCCCACACTCAAGAACTTCTTCCTCAGCTCCACTCTAACCCTGCTCTGCCTCAGCTCCAAACCATTCCCCTTGGCCTGTCTCCAGACACCCTCAGCAAAAGTCTCTCTGCAGCCTTCCTGCAGGATCCCTTCAGGTCCTGGCAGGCAGCTCTAAGGTCCCCCTGGAGCCTTCTCCTCTCCAGGCTGCACACCCCCAGCTCCCTCAGCCTGGCCTCACAGCAGAGGTCCAGCCATTCTCTATCTGCACCAAGTGCTGTGCAGCAGCAGAGCTGCCTCACTCCCATCCAGCAGAACTCAGTTATGAAAGGATTTCAAAGTCAGCTACGGGCAGCTGCTGTCCTGAGCAGAGCTCAGAGTGGTTTGGGCTGGAAAAATCCCTTGAAGATCTCTGGAGTCCAACTATTGTGCAGCTGTAGCAACTGGTGTTGAGCAGCACAGCTGCCTGCTGCCAGCCCAGCAGAGCTGTGTGCTGCTGCTCTGGGCTGCTGCTGCCTTTCTGCTGGTGTGCAGGGAGTTGCAGCATCCATGCATGGCCTTAAAAGCCTCCAGGCATGAGGCTTCCACCACCTCCCTGAGCAACCTCTTCCAGTCTCTCTTGGGGAAGAATTTCTTCCTAACATCCAATCTGAATCTCTCCATTTCTAGTTTTATTCCATTCCCCCCAGTCCTATCACTCCCTGACACCCTCAAAAGTCCCTTCCCAGCTTTCTTGGAGCCCCCTTCAGATACTGGAAGGCCACAAGAAGGTCTTCTCAGAGCCTTCTCTTCTCCAGACTGAACAGCCCCAACTCTCTCAGTCTGTCCTTATAGCAGAGCAGCTCCAGCCCTCTGCTCATCCTCACTGCCCTTCTCTAGACACCTTCCAGCACCTCCAGATCCCTCTTGTCATAGAGGCTCCAGAACTGGACACAGAGCTCTGGGTGAGGTCTCACCAGAGCAGAGCTGAGGGGCTAGTCCTGGGTGATCCTTGAGGCCCCATCCCACCCTACCAATTCCAATGATTCTATGCTGTGTGTTTGTTTCCTTCTCTTTCCCCCTGCTAGATCCTGGTGGAAGCTGTGCCCAACGCCCCTGTCCGCCTGGCCCCCGACTCCTTGCCAGCCACCCCGGCCGTGTCCAACGTCCATGCCCTGGCCAGCCGCACCCTGGTCAAGGACCTGCAGCTCCACGTGATGGTAACTGTGCCAGGGCTGCTGGGGCTCAGCTGGCAGCCCCCTGCACACAGCCACTGCCCCCCTGCTCTGCTCAGGGGCACAGCTGGCTGTCTGCTCCCTGTGGTGCCCTCCATGGGCACAGCTGGCTGCCTGCACACCCTGGTGCCCTGCATGGGCACAGCTGGCTGGCTGCTCACCCTGGTGCCCTGCATGGGCACAGCTGGCTGTCTGTTCACTCTGGTGCCCTCCATGGGCACAGCTGGCTGTCTGCTCACACTGGTGCCCTGCATGGGCACAGCTGGCTGTCTGCTCCCTGTGGTGCCCTGCATGGGCACAGCTGGCTGTCTGTTCACTCTGGTGCCCTGCATGGGCACAGCTGGCTGTCTGTTCACCCTGGTGCCCTGCATGGGCACAGCTGGCTGTCTGCTCCCTGTGGTGCCCTCCATGGGCACAGCTGGCTGTCTGTTCACCCTGGTGCCCTCCATGGGCACAGCTGGCTGTCTGCTCCCTGTGGTGCCCTCCATGGGCACAGCTGGCTGTCTGTTCACCCTGGTGCCCTCCATGGGCACAGCTGGCTGTCTGCTCCCTGTGGTGCCCTCCATGGGCACAGGTGGATGTCTACTCCACCATTCCTGTCAGGAGGTGACCCTGCAGCCCCCCACTGCTGGCAGCTGATGAGCCAAAGCCAGCAGGGGAGGAGTCATTGCCTGCAGCTGGTGGCCCTGAGCACCCTTTCTGCCCTCTTCCCTTGCAGGATCAGTACAACAACCACGCTGGCACTGAGCTGGGGGGCAGAGTCCTGGCCAAGATCAAGAGCCCTGTTGAGGAGGACATTGAGGTGCCCCAGTTCCAGGGCAAGGTGGAATTCCCCCTGGACAAGGGCTCAGCTTGCATTGTAAGTGTGGCTGAAATCTCTCCTCAGCTCCTTAGCAGCAGGCCTGGGGAGGTCTCTGTGGCCTCCAGGGCCTAAGGAGGCCTCTGCAGCCTCCCAGCTGAGCTCACCCTGCTTCCTGCTGTGGGGAGGGTTTGCAGAAATGAGGCTGGGGCCAGGCTCTGCTTGGTGGTGCCCAGGGACAGGCCAAGGGGCCAGGGGCACAGAATGGAAAGCAGGAGGTGGCAGCTGAGCAGGAGGAGAAAGTTGTTTGGTGTGAGGGTGCTGGAGGCCTGGAGCAGGCTGCCCAGAGAGGTTGTGGAGTCTCTCCTGGTGTGGAGAGCTTCCAACCCCCCCTGGGCACTGTGCTGCTGGGCAAGCTGCTGTGGGTGCCCTGCTGGAGCAGGGGTTGGGCTGGGGGAGCTCCAGAGCTCCCTTCCCACCCCTCCAGGCTGGGACTGTGTCAGACTGAGGAGATGAGCAGAGGAAGAATTGTTCTCCCAGAACTTCTGCTGAGGCACCCTCTGGGCTGGGCTGGTGGGAAGAATTTAGTGCAGGTCTCTCTGGATCTGCTGGAGGTGTTCAAGACCATGCTGGATGAGGCCTTGAGCAACCTGAGCTGGTGAGAGGTGTCCCTGCCCATGGCAGGGGTTTGGAGCTGGATGATCTCTGAGCAGCTCTCCAACCCAGGCCATTCTGTGACTCTGTGACCTGCTGTCTGCTCCCATGGTCACAGCAGCAGCAGCAGCTCAGCACTGGCCATGGTTTGCTGTTCCCTCCCTGTGCTCATGCTCTGGGGCTCTTCACTGTTCCAGCTGTTGTTGTGCAACCCAGGAGAGCTTGCAGGACATGGATTTTGTAAGCACAAAACACAAGAGAGCCAAAGGGCTAAGAGGGACAATTGCTGCAGGTCTTTGGGGTCATTCTGTGGGTGAGCTCTAAAAGGCACCTCCAGGCCAGCACTCAGGTCCCACACGGCATTGCTGGGAGCTTGGGAGGTTTGGTGTTTGAAGGATGTTTCTGTGATGGGACCTCAGCAGTTAACAGAACCTTCTGCTTGGTTGTTTGTTGGCTTAGAACCTGGTGCTGGCTGAGAACAGCCCTGGAAGGGACAGCACTGAGTATGTCCTTGTGTTTGAGCCAGAAGTGCCAGCTCTGAAGAAGCCTCTGGAGCCCTACCACCTGTCCTTCATGTTCTACAATGGTAGGTGCAGCCCACACACTGCCTGAGGAGCAGGGATCCATGCAGTGGCTTGGGCTGCAAGGGACCTCAGAGCTCATCCACTGCAACCCCCTGCCATGGGACACCTCCCACCAGCACAGGCTGCTCAAGGCCTCACCCAGCCTGGCCTTGAACACCTCCAGGGAGGGAACATCCACAGCCTCCCTGGGCAACCTCTTCCAGACTCTCCCCACCCTCACTGTCAACAATTTCTTCCTCCTCTCCACTCTCCATCTCCCCTCTCCCAGCTCAAAGCCATTGTCCCTCCTCCTGTCACTCCCAGTCCAAAGTCCCTCCCCAGCTCTCCTGGAGCCCCTTCAGGTACTGGAATGCTGCTCTGAGGTCTCCCTGGAACCTTCTTTTCTCCAGGCTGAACAGCCCCAGCTCCCTCAACCTGTCCCCACAGGGGAGGTTCTGCAACCCTCTGATCATCATTGTGGCCTCCTCTGGCTCCTCTCCAACAGCTCCAGGTCCTTCTTGTGCTGCAGGCCCCAGAGCTGGAGGCAGTGCTGCAGGTGGGGTCTGAGCAGAGCAGAGGGGCAGAATCCCCTCCCTGTGCTGCTGCTCTCCCTGCTCTGGATGCAGCTCAGCACACACTGCCTGCTGGGCTGCCTGGGACCATTGCTGGCCCCTGAGGAGTTTGTCACCAACTGACACCCCCCAGACCTTCTCCTCCAGGCTGCTCCTGAGCCACTCCTCACCTAGCCTGGGTTTGTGCTTGGCATTGCCCTGACCCAGCTGCAGGAACCTTGCCCTTGGCCTTGTTGAACTGCCCGAGGTTGGCTTGAGCTCATCTCTGCAGCCTGTCCACGTCCCTCTGGATGGATCCCTTCCCACCACAGAGCTTGGTGTCACCCCCAGAGTCACTGAGGGAGCACTCAGCAGCTGCTTTTAGTCCATGACAGTTCTTCAGAGTGGTGCCATGGCCTGGCTGATTTTGCTGCTGCTCACCCCAACAAAACCCTCCCTTGCCTGTTCCTTGCTCATTGTATTTCACCCTAAATGTCCATTTCTGTGTTTCTGTAGATTTCAAGAAGCAGCAGCAGATGGCAACACTCACAAAGGAGAGGGACCAGTTATCCCAGTCCATAGGTGTCTACAGGAACTGGTTTGAGACCAACAGTCAGCTTGTAAATGAACTCAAATGTAAGTTCAGTCAGAGAGAGAGAAGGTAACTTCCTGGGAATTAAACCATTTGGGTTTTTTGCTTTGGGAATGTATAAAGAGAGAGAAAAATCCCTGTTGGAATGGTGAGAGAGTAAGGAGACGGGGGGAGCTTTGCTTTAGCAGGGTTGGACTGGCCCAGGAAGGGTCTTGGGCTGAGGCAGAACTGCCAGAGGAGGAACAAAACCGCTGACACTGTCTGGGGGTCAGGGGGGAGGTTCCAATGGGCTGCCCAAGGAGGCTGCAGATTCTCCCTCCCTGGAGGTGTTCAAGGCCAGGCTGGATGAGGCCCTGAGCAACATGGGCTGGTGGGAGGTTGAAGCTCTTCAAGGTTGATGGTCTTGAAGGTCCCTTCCAAGCTACCCCAAGGGCTGTGATTCTGCCCAGGAGTGCCCTGCACCCCCTCTCTGCAGTGGGTGTCAGAGTGCTCATCCCTCTGCAAACTCAGCATGGCCTAAAAACAAACCATGGATGGTCCTCTTCCAAAGGGCTGCTCTTGCCCTCCCTTGCCCCCAGTCCCTCGGGGTAGTTGTGGGTCTGGCCCCACTGCTTCTGCCTGAAGCTGCTTAGCAGCTGGGCAAAGGATCCTGGTGGCCCAGCCCTGATAGCCTGTGCTGAAGTGAAGGAGCAGAGAGGATCAGCTGTGGGGGGCACTGTTCTGAGAGGCTGCAAGCAGGGGTCCACTGCTCTGAAAGATTCCCTTGCTTTCTGATTTGCTTGCTTGCAGGTCAGGTTAAAGAGGCTGAAACAAGAGAAACTCACCTGAAAAACGAGCTGAGGAAACACCAGATTGAAGTGCCACAGACAAACACAGTAAGGCTGCTCCCTCCCTACCCTGCACAGCTACAGCACAAAACCTAAACCCAGCCTTGAGAGGAACCACAAAGCTAAACCCAACCTTGAGAGGAACCACAAAGCTAAACCTAACCTTGAGAGGAACCACAAAGCTAAACCCAACCTTGAGAGGAACCACAAAGCTAAACCCAACCTTGATAGGAACCACAAAGCTAAACCCAGCCTTGAGAGGAACCACAAAGCTAAACCCAACCTTGAGAGGAACCACAAAGCTAAACCCAACCTTGAGAGGAACCACAAAGCTAAACCCAACCTTGAGAGGAACCACAAAGCTAAACCCAACCTTGAGAGGAACCACAAAGCTAAACCCAGTCTTGAGAGGAACCACAAAGCTAAACCCAATCTTGAGAGGAATCACAAAGCTAAACCAAACCTTGGTAGGAATCACAAAGCTAAACCCAACCTTGAGAGGAACCACAAAGCTAAACCAAACCTTGGCAGGAATCACAAAGCTAAACCCAACCTTGGTAGGAACCACAAAGCTAAACCCAACCTTGATAGGAATCACAAAGCTAAACCCAACTTTGAGAGGAACCACAAAGCTAAACCAAACCTTGGCAGGAATCACAAAGCTAAACCCAACCTTGGTAGGAACCACAAAGCTAAACCCAACCTTGATAGGAATCACAAAGCTAAACCCAACCTTGAGAGGAACCACAAAGCTAAACCCAGCCTTGAGAGGAACCACAATGGGCTCCTTGCCCAGATGGAGGTGGGTGACAAGTGGTGTCCCTCAGGGGTCTGTACTGGTCCCAGTGCTGTTCAATCTCCTCATCAGTGCTACAGACACTGAGATTGGGGCACCCTCAGCAGCTTTGGAGATGACACCAAGCGGAGTGGTGCTGTTGGTAAGGCTGAAGGGTGGGATGGAGCCATCCAGAGGGACCTGGACAGGCTGCAGAGGTGGCTGGGGAGAACCTCGTGAGGTTCAGTAAGGCAAAGGGCAAGGCTGTGGATTATTTTTGTTGGTATGAACTTGATGGACACCAGGTAAAGTAACTTCCCCTGCAGCTCAGCCCCCTGACCCCTGCTCACCAAGCTGCCCTTCCAATTCCCAGCTCCAGTATGTGGATTCTCTGATCAAACAAAAGCTGTTGGACCAAGAGGGAGTGAGGAAGCAGCCCAGGAGAACCTGCACCCTCCCAAACTATCCAAAAGGCAACCCAGATGTCCTAGGCAAGGTGAGGTTCCTTTTGGCATTCAGGTGAGGTCTGTGGGCTCCAGGAAGTGGGAGTGATGAAAAATGAGCCAGCTGTAGGAGCAGGTCCAGAGGAGGCCACAAAGATGATCCAAGGGCTGGAGCAGCTCTGCTGAGAGGCCAGGCTGAGAGGGAGCTGGGGGTGTGCAGCCTGGAGAGGAGAAGGCTCCAGGGGGACCTTAGAGCTGCCTGCCAGGACCTGAAGGGATCCTGCAGGAAGGCTGCAGAGAGACTTTTGCTGAGGGTGTCTGGAGACAGGCCAAGGGGAATGGTTTGGAGCTGAGGCAGAGCAGGGTTAGAGTGGAGCTGAGGAAGAAGTTCTTGAGTGTGAGGGTGGTGAGAGTCTGGCACAGGCTGCCCAGGGAGGTTGTGGCTGCCTCCTGCTTGGGGGTGTTGAAGTCCAGGCTGGATGAGGCCTTGAGCAGCTGAGTCTAGCCGAGAGGTGTCCCTGGGCATGGCAGGAGGTTGGAGCAGCTGAGCTTTGAGGTCCCTTGCATCCTGAGCCATGCTGTGAGAGCTCTGCCATCTCTGGGCAGGGTTCAGGAGGTGGCCTCCTAGCCCCTGGGCACAGCCCTGCTGCCGGAGCCGCGGAGCAGGGGCTGGGCAGGGTCCAGGCACTGCCGCAGGGCCATGTTGGGGCCGTGCAGGGCAGGTGTGTGCCGCTGTGACCCTCCCCTCCCTGCTGCAGATCGCACACCTGGCCCAGATCGAGGACAACGAGGCGGCCAAGGTCATCTCCTGGCACCTGGCCAGCGACATGGACTGCGTGGTGACGCTGAGCACCCAGGCCGCCCGCGCCATCTTCGACGAGACCCAGGGCCGCCAGCAGGTCCTGCCCCTCGACTCCATCTACAAGAAGACTCTGCCAGACTGGAACAGGTAGAGCAGCAGCTGCTGCAGCTGCCCCTGCTGGGGGGAGCCTGCTTGGCTCCGGGGCTGGCTTCAGACTCCCAGCCTGCTGGGGCCTGGAAGGGACCTCCAGATCCCCGTGGTCTCAGGCAGGTCACCTGCGGGAGGTTTGGGGGCAGATCACAGCTCAGTGCTGTCCCAGATCGGCTTTGGGACAGCTCAACCCCACTGCCATGGCTGGCAGGGCTGGGGTCACAGCTGCAGGAGCAGCAGCTGGGGCTGGGTGGGCTGCAGGGCTGCCTTCAGCCTCACTGTGTTGGCAGCCTGGGTCACTCAGGTAGGGCTGAGCTGCTCTCAGCCCCTGGGCTGGGCAGTGGGCAGCAGCATTGAGCTGAGCCCCTGCCCTGTGCTCTCTCCCTTGCCCCTGGCAGGCCCCTGCCCCACCTGCGGAATGGGAAGATCTGCTTCAAGCCCGTGGGCAACCCTGTGTTTGCCAGAGACCTGCTGAGCTTCCCTGACAGTGTGGAGCACTGCCAGACAGGTGAGCTTGGGGCTCCTCACTCTAAGAAGGACAGTGAGGAGCTGGAGCAGGGCCAGAGAAGGGCAACAGAGCTGGGGAAGGGTCTGGAGAACAGGGCTGGGGAGGGACCACAGAGCTAAACTCAGCCTTGAGAGGAACCACCAGGCTGGGGAGGAGCAGCTGAGGGAGCTGGGGGTGTTCAGTGTGGGGAAGAGGAGGCTGAGGGGAGACCTCATTGCTCTCTACAGCTCCCTGAGAGGAGGCTGGAGCCAGGTGGGGGTTGGGCTCCTCTCCCTAGGATCAGGTGATAGAAGGAGAGGAAATTATCTGAAATTGTGCCAGGGCAGGGTTAGGTTGTTGATAAGGAACAATTTCTGTGCTGCAAGAGTGGTCAGGAAGTGGCACAGGCTGCCCAGGGAGGTGGTGAATTCCCCATCCCTGGAGGTGTTCCAGGAAGGAGTGGCCATGGCACTTGGGCCATGGTTTGGTGGCTGTGGTGGGGTTGGGTTGCTGGTTGGACTGGATGATCACAGAGGGCTTTTCCCACCCAAACACTTCTCTGATTCTCTGAATAAAGCCAGTTTTAAGTCCAGGTCACTTCAGAAAGTTCTTGTCAGAGACTTTGGCCATAAATTCTTCTTTGTGTCCCTTGGGGGAATTCAGAGACCCCAAAGCTTTGCACTCCTCATGTGAAGCCACATCACAGCAGGCTCATGTAGAAGAGCAAGCAGAAGCAAAGCAGGAAGCTGAGTGGGACATCAGCCTGAGGAGGGTTCCTTTGCCCCAGTGCATGCTGAGCTATCAGCAGAATGCTGTGGGGCAGAGGCAGTGCTGCCAGCAGGCAGAGGGCTCCCTGCAGCAGCTCCTCCACGTTGCCTTTTGCAGTGTTTGGGATGCTCCTGGGTGACACCATCATCATAGACAACCTGGATGCTGCCAACCACTACAGGAAGGAGGTGAGACCTGGCTGTATAAGCTGACCCAGGGCAGCCCCACTGCTGCTTTAGCCCCCAGTGTGTTGAGGCTCTGCAGGTCTTGGTGCAGCTAACAGCTCCTGGCAGGGTGACCTCAGCTGCTTCCATCAGGTGGTTTCAGCTCTGCTCTCAGTGTGCAGTGCAGGGTCTGCAAGAACAAAACCCAGGGGCCTGAGGCAAGGGCTTGGGGTTCAGACCCACTGAGGAGACTTGGAGAGCTCTCTGTGAGCCATGTGGCTGAGGTTTGGTGGGACACAGGCAGGAGTCTCAGGGGAAGGTCTGAAGCTCAAGAGTGTGGAGTGGAAACAGTTCAGCACAAGGGTGCAGAGCTGCACTCCTCACACACTGAGCTGCTGGGGCTGGGCAGTCCTGGTGTCCCCTCCCCAGGAGGATGAGAAGCTGTGCTGCAGGGCTCCTCTTAGGGCAACAAGTGGAGAAGGAGCCCCTGGGTTGTCTGCTCTGTTCCTCAGCTCTGTGTGCAGCACAGATCTGCTGCTCTGTGCTCCTGGCTGCTGCTCGCAGCTGCCAGCCCAGGCCTGCACCCAGCACCCTGCAGGACTGAGACCAGCTCTTGGGGTCTATGTCCTTGGGGCAGCTCTGGAGACAGAGGTCAGAGCTCCACAGGCAAAAACCTGCCCTGCACTTCCTGACCTCTCCTGTGGTCGATGCTGACACAGAGCTCCCTCTGAGAGGTGACCTGCCCAGGTGGACCCTCCTGAGTGCCACCTTGTGCCCTTTTCCCTGTCCCTGGGCACCACTGAGCAGAGCCTGGCCCCAGCCTCTTGCCCCCCACAGGCCCTTTAGATCTTGCTGAGCATCGCTCAGATGCCCTCTGGGCCCATGAGCTAGAGCTCCATCAGACAGCTTCTGATGAGGGCCAGGCTGCAGCCCAGCTGGAAGCCAGAGCTGCCCAGCTGGGGTCCTGTGGTAGTTTTAGGCTATGCCTTTAAATTTTTTACACAGATCTTAAACAGAAAAGTAGTAAAGTGTAAATAAATCTCTATTGGGTGTAAAAAGGAAAATAATGATAGTTCTAAACAATCCCATTGGAGAGATGAGGGACTTAAACTAGTTGTACCACAACAATCTCTCTCTCTCCTCACTTCCTCAGGCTGGGAGATGCTAACTTTGTGCTTCTGCTGGCTTCTGTTTGACCTTGGCTGCATTGTTTTGGCTCAGTCTAACATCTCTCTGCTCTTTCACTTGGCCCTTTTTGTGTGCAGGGTGGGTAGGGAGGAGCAGGCAGAGAGAAGGTATTAGCTTCCCCTGGTCTTTGGCCAGGGAGGGTCCTTGTGCTGTTTATTAATTGTAAACACCTGCAAATATTGTAAATATTTGCAGCAGGAGCAGGGAAGTCCTTCTGCCCTGTGCTCATCTCTGGTTAGACCACACCTTGAGTACTGTGCCCAGTTCTTGGCTCCTCAGTTTAAGAAGGACACTGAGATACTTGAATGTGTCCAGAGAAGGGCAATGAGGCTGGGGAGGGGTCTGGAGCACAGCCCTGTGAGGAGAGGCTGAGGGAGCTGGGGGTGTTCAGCCTGGAGAAGAGGAGGCTCAGGGCAGACCTCATTGCTGTCTACAACTACCTGAAGGGAGGTTGTAGCCAGGTGGGGGTTGGGCTCTTCTCCCAGGCACCCAGTGACAGGAGGAGAGGACACAGTCTCGAGCTGTGCCAGGGGAGGTTTAGGCTGGAGGTGAGGAGAAAGAGCAATTGGCCATTGGGATGTGCTGCCCAGGGAGGTGGTGGAGTCACCGTCCCCGGAGGTGTCAAAGAAAAGCTTGGATGTGGCAGTTGGAGCCATGGTTTGGTTGTGGGGAGGTGTTAGGCATTAGGTGAGAGGTTGGACTTGAGCTCTGAGGCCTTTTCCAGCCTGGCTGCTCCTGTGAGTCTGTAAGTGTTGTCTGTTCTGTACACCTCCTTCGCGTTCCGGTGTAGAGGGGAGCTTTGCTTGTAAATACAGCTTCCATTTGCTTCCAGCCGAGCTGCTCTGGCAAGTTGAGTTTTGGGGAGGGGGAGGGAAATGTTCAAGCCAAGCACAGGGCCCCGTGCTGCCCTGCAGCTGCTGACTGTTGCCCTGGTGCAGGTGGTGAAGCTGACACACTGCCCCACGCTGCTGACCCGGGAGGGCGACCGCATCCGCAGCAACGGCAAGTTCGGGGGCCTGCAGAACAAGGCTCCCCCCATGGACAAGCTGCGGGGAATGGTCTTTGGAGCCCCCATCCCCAAGCTCTACTCGGCCTTCTCAGCACAGATAGGTGGGTCCCAGGCTCGTGGGCACACAGCTGTGGCTCTCTGCTCCCTCCTGGCCCAGGCCAAGGGAAGAGCTTCAGCTTAGCTCCAAGCTCTTCGGAGGAGTGTGGCCTCGGCCAGGTCCTCCCCGTGAGTTCCCCTTCCCAGCAGCTGAAGTTTGGGAAACACCAAATTAAGAGATCAGGAGAGGTTCCTCCTTCTCTTGAGGCTCACTAAAGGCTCTAAGCAGTGGTGACTGTTCAGAGAGCCACCAGGAAAGCTTGAGCTGGTTGAATTCCAAAGAGGAAGGACTTGAGGGTGCTGGATGAATCCAGAGAAGGGCAACAGAGCTGGGGAAAGGGTCTGCAGAACAGGGATGGGGAGGAGGAGGCTGCTGAGGGACCTGGGGATGTTCAGCCTGGAGGAGGTTGAGGGGAGACCTCATTGTTCCCTGAGAGCAGGCTGGAGCCAGGTGGGGGTTGGGCTCTTCTCCCAAGGAACAAGGGACGGGACAAGAGGAAATGGCCTCAAGCTGACCCAGGGGAGGTTCAGGTTGGCCATGAGGAAGAATTTCTGCCCCGAAAGAGTTGTCCAGGCCTGGTCCAGGCTGCCCAGGGTAGTAGTGCAGTCCCCATCCCTGGGAGGGTTTCAAAGCCCTGGAGATGTGGTGCTGAGGGATGCAGGTTGGTGGTGCCCTGGCAGTGCTGGGCTAAGGCTTGGGCTGGATGATCCTCAAGGTCTTCTCCAGCCAAAAGGATTCTGTGATTCTCCAAAAGCAGGGAGAAAGTGGAGAAGCTGGAGAGCCTTGCTCAGTGTCCCCCTGGGCAGCAGCCACAGCTGGCCCCTCCTGCAAGCATGGTGTGAGCACAGAGGGGCAGGAGGTGGTCATGGCCATGGCCCTCACCTGCTGAGGTCTTACTGACAGCATTCCTGGTGTGGTGGTGGTGGCTTGGCTGGCTGTCACCCCCCTGCCATCTCCTTGGTGGCACACAGGGAAGCTGGGGGTGGACTCCATGGCTCTGAATGCAGAGATGCCAGGAGCACACAGGGAGAGCAGTGAGCAGGAGCCCAGAGCTGAGGAGGGCTGTGCAGAAAGCCCTGCTGGCCAGCAGTCAGCTCAGACATGGCCTCCACCAGAGCAGAGTCACCCCCACACTGGCTGTGGTCCTTTGGCAGCATGTCCTCGGGGTGGCTGGGAGAAGGGCCACCCAGTTTGGCTGGGGGCTTCCAGGTGGTGCTTCTGGAAGGGGGGTCCCATGTCCATCCTCCCCGTGTGGGGCTTCTGTCTGGTGTAAGGATCTGAATCCAGAGCACCCCTGGGTTCCTCCTGGCTTGTTCTTGGCTTCCTCCTGGGTTACTCCTGGGTCTTTAGCTGTTGTCCTCTTCCCCCAGACCTTCTTCAGCAATACCGAGCAGCAGTGGTCAAGCTGGACCATGTCAACAAGGACCTGGACTTGCATCTGCAGTCCCTGCAGACTCCAGAAGCACAGAAGAAAAAGCAGGAGCTTGCTGAGCAGGAGAAGAGCCTCAAGCTCATAGAACAGAAACTGGGTAGGTGGCTGTGTGGTGTTGTGGTGCCCTGAAGGAGGAGAGGAAGGGTTAACTGCACCCAGATGTCCTCTGCTCCTAGAAACCAGCAGCTTCAGGCTCTGCAGGAAGGGCTTGGAGGAGCTTAGGGATGTCTCATTTTAGGGAACTGCTGAATTTCAGCTGCCATCCAGGGAGATCTGCTCAGGCTGGGCAGCTGGGGAGAGGAACCTCTTGGAGTTCAACCAGGGCAGCTGTAGGGGCCTGCCCCTGGGGAGGAACAACCTCCTGCAGCAGTGCAGCTGAGGGGGGACCTGCTGGGAAGCAGCTCCAAGGAGAAGGAGCTGGGAGTGCTGAGGGGCAAGGTCCCCAGGAGCCAGCAATGTCCCCTGGGGGCCAGGAAGGCCAAAGGTGTCCTGGGGGCCATCAAGACTGTGGCCATCATGCCAAGGGAGGTTCTTCTTCCCCTCTGCTCTGCCCTGGTGAGGCCACAGCTGCATGCTGGGCCCAGTTTCCTGGTTACAGATGGAGGCTTTGTCACTTCAAATCATTTCTGATGTTCAGGATGTTTGAAAGGCTGTGACCGACCCAAGCAGGTGGCTTCATCTCCCTTGTCTGACCTCCTGGAGAGATCTCTCCTGCCCTTCCAGCTCCAGCTCTGCTGTCACAGGCCCATCTGTGACCCTCAGGATTCATCCTTTCATTGATTCCTCCTCCTTGGTGGCTCTTCCCCAGGCATGACCTCCTCAGAGCGCGTCTCAGGGTCCCTGCTGCAGCCTATCCCACTGGAGATGTCCAACAGCCCCAGCCCTGCCAAGAGGATGAGGAGAGAGACCTCCAAGAAGCTCTATGGGTGAGTGCTCTGAGGCCAGCCAGCACTGCCCAGGGCTGCATGCCCACCCAGACCCAGCCTGCAACCCAGGAGGTGACACCTAAGCAGGAGGAGAAACTGATTAAATGGAGGTAGACCATGAGAAGAAACCTCTTGGGTTTCCTCACAGAGCTGCTGAGGGGCCTGGAGCAGCTCTGTGAGGAGCAAAGGCTGAGAGCCCTGGGGCTGTGCAGCCTGCAGAAGAGCAGCCCCAGAGGGCATCTGAGCAATGCTCAGCAAGAGCTGAAGGAGCTGTGGGGGGCAAGAGGCTGGGGCCAGGCTCTGCTGAGTAGTGCCCAGGGACAGGCCAAGGGGCACAGAGTGGAAGGCAGGAGGTGGCAGCTGAGCAGGAGGAGAAAGTTGTTTGGTGTGAGGGTGCTGGAGGCCTGGAGCAGGCTGCCCAGAGAGGTTGTGGAGTCTCCTGGTGTGGAGAGCTTCCAACCCCCCTGGGTACTGTGGTGCTGGGCAAGCTGCTGTGGGTGCCCTGCTGGAGCAGGGGTTGGGCTGGGGGAGCTCCAGAGGTCCCTCTAGATCTACTGGAGGCTCAGGGCTAGGCAGGATGAGGCCTTGAGCAACCTGGGCTGGTGGGAGATATCCCTGCCCCTGGCAGGGGGTTGGAGCTGGATGATCTCTGAGCTCCCTTCTGATCTCGTCCATTCTGGGTCAGTATGAATTGGACACAAATCAATTAATGAATCCCTTTAATTCCTGTCCCCCTGTGCCCCTTAGAGCAGCAGGGAGAGGGAGGGTGAGGGTTGGTGCTGAGCTGCTGTGCTCTCTCCCCCAGCTCTGAGGAATGGATCTCCTCTGCCTCCAAGAAGCAGCCCCAGGTGCTGCCGCTGTGTGCCACGGAGCTCAATGGGACGCGCAAGAGGAAGGCCTAGAGCCCAGCTGCAGGAGGTGGCTTCTGCCCTGCCAGGCAGTCTGTGCTGCTGGGAGCCAGCAGCAGCAGCAGCCCCCGGGGGCTCAGCTTTGTACAGTACAGTTCTGTTTCTGAAGGCTTCCAGGAGTTCTGTGCGCAGAGGGACAGCAACCCCCTGGGCGGAGGAGCTGACAACTACCAGTTTTTATTTATGAGAACCAAACCTTTGCAATAAAACAGCTTCAGTTCAACAGCTGCACCCCTGCTGCACCCCTGCTGCACCCCTGCTGCACCCCTGCTGCACCCCTGGCACCCTGCCCCCCTGCGCAGCAGCTCCTGCCCCAGGGAGGACACAACTCCATTGCTGAATGGGCTTCTGCCAAGCCAGGTGTGCCCAGAGCCAACCACAGCTCTTGGCAGAGTCTTTGGGTGGTGAGCAGCAGGCAGGTGTCTGGCCACAGAGGAACTGCCAGCTCCTGCAGCAGGGGACAGAGGAGTAGCTCCTGAGCATAGAAGTGGAACAAGTTCTCCAGGAGGGGGTTGTGGAGGGGAAGAGGGCTGAGGGGGGATGCTTGGAGGGTGCAGAGGAGTTGGCCTGCTGGGAAGCAGCTCCAAGGAGAAGGAGCGGGGAGTGCTGGGGGGCAACAAGGTCCCCCAGGAGCCAGCAGTGTGCCTTGGTGGCCAAGAAGGCCAGAGGTGTGCTGGGGGGGATGAAGAAGAGTGTGGCCAGAAGGGCAAGGGAGGTTCTCCTGCCCCTCTGCTCTGCCCTGGTCAGGCCACAGCTGCAGTGCTGGGGCCAGTGCTGTGCTCCCCAGTGCCAGAGGGACAGAGAACTGCTGGAGAGAGTCCAGGGGACCAACAGCAGCAGAGAACTGCAGTGACAAGGACATGAAATGAGTGCTTCACTCAAAGGAGCACTGGGCTGGCATGTTCCTGCCCTCCCTCACAGCCAAGAAGGTGCCCTTGGCACCCCAAGGATCTTCTACCAGGTAACCTGTACAGGTCTGACACCCAGGCCTGCTGTCCTGGGAAAGCAGCTGAGGGGCTGGAGGAAGAGCAGCTGAAGGGGCTGGGAGAGGTGGTTGTGCAAGAGGCAGATTGCTGCCAGCCTGAGGAATGCAGTGAGAAGAATTCTGCCCAGCAATGGAGGAGGCCTCTGCCAGCTGCTCAACATCTCCTTTTCTTCAGCAGAGCCCTGGAGCACTTGGAACAGAGAAGTGGAAGGGGTGGTTGGAAGGCCCCTGCCTGGCACAAGCAGCCATGAGAGGAGCTCTACAATGCCTGCCAGAGCCAAGCAGGGACAGGACTCCAAGCAGAGCTCTGCTGAGGCTGCAGCCTGGGAGAAGCCTCCCACGATGATGCTGAGCTGCTGCTGCACTTGGTCACTGCCCACAGAAAGCTGCAGCTTTATCTGCCACACCTGAGGCACCTGGATGTGCCAAGCTCTGGCTGCCCAGGGCAGTGGTGGAGTCTCCATCCTTGCAGGTGTTTCAAAGCCATGGAGATGTGGTGCTGAGGGCCATGGGTTGGTGGTGACCTGGCAGTGATGAAGTCTCCATCACTGGAGGGCATTCAGAGCCATGGAGCTGTGGTGCTGAGGGCCATGGGTTGCTGATGGGTTCATGGTGGGACTGGATGATCTTGGAGGCCTTTTCCAGCCTTAATGAATCCATGACCCAAGCTGGCTGTGTCAAAGTGCTGTGACAGCCTGATGACAACAGGGATGGGTCAGAGCAGCCCCCAAGCTCTGGTGGTGTTCTGCAGCCATGTGAGGGCTGGCAGCTGCTGGTGTCCTGCTGTGGCACTTTACCATCGTTGGAAGCCTGCACTGCATTCCCAGAGGAGAGCCTGCAGATGGCCACAGGCACTTCATTGTCCTGCTGGAAAGGCAAGAAGCCCCTCTGAGAGTGGGTGGTCGGGCCAAGGTCTTGATGTCTCCAGCTAGCTGTGGGTGCAGGCCTGCAGGACTGAGCCCACAGACCTCCCTGTGCCCACCTCCTGACCTGGGAGCCCAGCAGGAGCTCTGCAGGGGGCTGCATGGAGCCAGAAAGGGCTCCTCCTCTTTCTCTTCCTCTTAACTCAGTGAGCAGCAGATGCTGGGCCAGTCCCTGTCCTCTGCCAGGCTTTGCCACTCGCTGCAGGGCAGTCAGCTTCACCTCCAGCCCTGGGAAGGTGATGGGGCAGCTCCTTCTGGAGGCCATCTCTAACCACAGGGAAGAAAAGAAGGTTCTTGGGAGCAGCCAGCATGGATTTACCCAGGGGCAATCTTGCTTGGCTCAGCTGAGAGCCTTCTGCAAAGGCTGTCCCAGAGAGGTGGTGGAGTCTCCTTCTCTGGAGCCTCTCCAGACCCACCTGGATATGTTCCTGTAGCTTCCCTGGGCTGCTGGAGCCACAAGTTTAACCAAGATGGTGATGAGAGATGGGAATCCTTTTAGCCAAGGGTGTTGAAGAGAGCTTCTGAGAGTCTGGAGGGGGGTCTGGCAGGCTTGGGGCAGGAGGTGGGGGGAGGCTTTGGTGGGAATTGTGGCAGAGATATCTGGAATGAAGGTGGGCTGGCCACAGCTGCTCTGAGTCCAGCTTCTCCTGCCAGCATGCCACATAGGAAGTCCAAGCTTCACTCCTGCTTCCTGATGCTGGATCAAATGATGTTGGACTAGATGATGGAATCATGGAATCGTTTGGGTTGGAGCAGACCTCCAAGCTCATCCAGTCCAACCGCTCTCTAACTCTGCCAGGGCTGGTGCTGAGCCACAGCCCTCAGCACCACATCTGTAAGGCCCTGAAACACCTCCTGGGATGGGCACTCCACCACCTCCCTGGGCAGCCTGTTCCAGTGCTTGAGAACCCCTCCAGTGAAGAACTTTCTCCTCCTCTCCAACCTCAACCTCCCCTGGGGCAACTCCAGGCCAGCTCCTCCAGCCCCATCCCTGAGGGCCTAAGAGATCTGCCCCCACCTGGCCCCAGCCTCCTCCCAGGGAGCTGCAAGAGCCAGAGGTCAGAGGTGTCCCTGCTGACTGCAGGGGGCTGGACTGGATGACCTTGAGAGGTTCCAGGCTGTGAAGGGATGAGTTCTACAGCAGTGTTCTCCTCCTGCTCTTTCAGAGGGACCTGCTCAGGTTCAGAGCCAGGTCTCCAAGTCATCTGCCCCAGCTGGAGCAGGCTGCCTGGGGAGGCTGTGGATGCCTCCTCCCTGGGGCTGTCCAAGGCCAGGCTGGATGAGGTGTCCCTGCCCATGGCAGGGCGTTGGGGCAGATGACCTGTGGGGTCCCCTCCAACCCACCCATTGTGTGACTAGGACTTGTTTGATATTTTGGATCCACTTGCAGGGGACAGAAGCAGGCTTGGGGTCCTACCATTCCAAAGTGGCCTTCTCTGGAATCAGCCTTGCCCAGCTTGCCCTCTGGCAGTGCCTTGCAGGAGCCCTGTGGTGCCCCTGTGCCAGATAAGGTTATCAGGAGAGAGGAATGTGGGGTCAGGGGGTGCTGCTGGGCTCTGGTGCCAGGACTGGCTGCTGCAGCTCCTTATAAAGCCAGGCTGACACCTCTGGGTGGTGGCCTCGGGGGCCTGCTGCTCTGCAACATCTCCCTCAGCACCCTTTGAACCCTGAGCCTGTCCTGTGCTGACAGAGCCTCCTGCAGCTGCAGGCTGAAAAGCAGCCACCAAAAATGTGCCCCACTCCTGGGGGTGGGGGACACTTGGGGACAACATGGGCTCTGCTTCTTCAGCTGGCAAGGCAGAGTCAGTTTGAAGCTGCCTTGCCCTGCAGAGCACCAGAGAGCAAGGTCCAGTCACAGCTTTGGACATCAGCAAGGCTCAGAGAACCACAGAGCCATGGCATGGCTTGGGCTGGAAGAGACCTTGAGGGTCATGCAGCTCCAACCCCCTGCCAAGGGCAGGGACACCTCCACTCGACCAGCTTGCTCAAGGCCTCATCCAGAGTCTTGTGACCTTGTTCTCTGGTGCTCAGCTTCCAGCACATTTCTGCACTTCAGCATCATTCTCAGTCTGCCGTGAGGCCAGGCTGAGGGAGCTGGGGGTGTGCAGCCTGGAGAAGGCTCCAGGGGGACCTCAGAGCAGCCTGCCAGGACCTGAAGTATGCTGCAGGAAGGCTGCGGAGGGACTTTTCCTCAGGGTGTCTGGAGACAGCACAAGAGGGAATGTTTTGGAGCTGAGGGAGAGGCCTCACCCAACCTGGCCCTAATGCTCTGCCCTTTAGTGCCTTGGTTTTAAACCCAAATCCTTTCTCCCTTTCTGCCTTAAAACACCAGGAGAAGCACCAAGCCTCAAGGAGCAAGGGCATGGAGCCTGCAGAGGCCCAAGCCAGCCCTGTCCTCAGCACTGAGGTTCTGTTCTGGAATCTCTTTCCAGCCCTTCTCTGCCAGTTGCAGAAGACCCCAGAGACAGCCAGGGGGGGGCTTGGTTTGTTCCCCCCTGCCTGTGTCCAGCCTCTGTTGCAATGCTTGGCTGTGGGCTTTGCTCCTTTGTTGTTGTTGTCAGCTGCCTGAAAACAAAGGAGAGTGAAGGCTCTGGGCTTGGATTGAAGCTGAGCTCCTCCAGAGCCTGGAAGCAATTATGGCCCCTGAACACTTGGTTGTCTCAGATGAGTTTTGCAAGTCCCTGAGCAGTGATTCAGGCTGGAGGGACTGCCTGTGGCTGCAGCAGCAGTGGGGACACACTCAGCTACCCTGGGCTGAGCCAGAGGGGAGGAAGGGAAGGTCCCTTCTGCTCTGGGCTAAAGCAGGAACCTTTCCTAGCAGTTCCACACCCACAGAGATTCAGAGAACCACAGAATGGGTGGGCTTGGAAAGGACTTTAGAGATCACCCAGCTCCACCCCCCTGCCATGGGCAGGGTCTCCTACCAGCCCAGGCTGCTCAAGGTTTCATCCAGCCTGGCCTTGAGGGCAGCAACAGCCTCCCTGGGCAACCTGTGCCAGTGTCTCCCCATCTTCACTCTCAAGAATTTCTTCCTCCTCTCCAGTCTCAATCTCCCCTCTTCCAGCTCAAAGCCATTGCCCCTCATCCTGGCACTGCAAGCAGGAGTCCCTGGCCAGAGTAACTGACCCAAAAATAAAATAACCGACCAGAGAAAGCTTCCAGAGCAGGAAATGGAACAAAGCAGTGGTAAAGGAAGGCTGAGCTGCAAGACAGGAGTGAGGACCTCTGAACCCATCGTTGGAGAGCTAATCAAAGTCTTTGGTGCCTGTTGATGTGCCACAGAGCAAATATCTGCAGTGCCAGCTCCAGAGGAGTGCCCCAAGCCAGCAGCAGTGGGATGAAGACAATCAGATACTGCAGGGATGAAGCAAACCAAGCCAGGAGCCTGGCTTGAGCCAGGAGATGTCAGAAGCGTGCAGCTCAGGGGCTGCAGGATGGTGTTGGGTCAGGTTTCCAAGCTGCTCTCTGCAAAGCCATGCCAGAACTAACTTTCTCTTGCTATCCAATCTGAACCACACTGGAATTCCAGGAACTGGAGCTGGAGCGCAGAAGGGAACTGCAGGAGATGCTGTGAGGCTAACAGAAAGCTGGGGGCAGAGGAAGCTCAGGGGCTGCAGAGATCACTTCCATGCCCTGGTTCTCAGCGAAGGCTGAGGTCAGAGACCACATCCCTGAATCTGGCTGTGAAGAACTCCTCTCCACCAGGGCCTCGCTGCTATGGCCTTGGCCTGCCCAGACTTCTCTAGGAATGAAGGGCTTGGGAGCCTTCCCACTTTTTTTCTGGGCAAGGAAGGACGACTCCTGGATGAGGCAGCGGTGCTGCAGCCACAGGGGCTGCAGGCAGGGAAGTGACTAAAAGCAATCCCAACCTCGGGCACAGCTGCTGCTGCTGCACCGGCATCAGTGCCAGCTGGTGGCTGGTCACCCATGGTGGTCCCCAGGGCTCGTTGGTGTCTTTATCAATACTCTGGGTGAGGGGATCCAGGCACCCTCAGCCAGTCTGCAGATGGCACCAAGCTGGGTGGCTCTGCTGGTCTGCTGGAGGGGAGAGGGGTCTACAGAGGGACCTGGCCAGGCTGCACATGAGGGTGGCATCTCCCAGCAGAGACTCTCCTGTTTCTCCCCAGCTGGAGCCAAGCAAGAGCAGAAGTGTTTCTGAGCTGGCAGCTCTTTCTTCAGGAAGACCAAAAGTCCCTCTCCCTTCTCTGCCTCCTTCCCACTGCCTCCACCTTCCAGCCCTGCCTCAGCATGGGATCAGGAGAAGCGTGGAGAAGGCTTCCTGGATGCTCACAGCCCTTTCTCTGCTGAAGACTGGGAGTTCTGTGTGCCCAGAAGTTGTGAATTGCACTGTTGGAGCTTAGTGACATCAAAAACTTCCTCCTCTTGTTTGCTGAGCTTCTTGTTTTCGTTTCACTGCATTTTAAATCAATTCCTTATTAAAAAAAACAACATCTCTTGTGCTTCTCTTCTGCATGGGAAGGGTCACTGCTGGGCTTAATCTGGCTGGGCTGAAGCACCAAGCTCCAGTGGGAGACTGGGGAAATGGAGTGAAAGCCTCGGAGTCAGTGGACATTCTTCACCAGAACAATGTCATTGTTTGAAAAATCCACTGACAGCCTTGTACCAGACACTGCAAAGGCAGCTGCCACTCCCTGCCCCTCCTTCCCAGCTCTGCTGGAGCCTGGAATCTGGCATGTGGAACCAGGGAGAGGCAGAGGAGGAAGGGAGGACACACTGGGGACTTTGGAAGCTCCTGGAGGTGAGGACTGCCCCCCTGTTTTCATCTTTATTCTGAACATTCTGGAGTTCTTCAGTACCAGAGTGGTGGGACTGGAACAGGCTGCCCAGGGAGGCTGTGGATGCCTTCTCCCTGGAGGTGTTCAAGGCCAGGATGGATGAGGCCTGGAGCAGCTGAGTCTAGTTGAGAGGTGTCCCTGGGCATGGCAGGGGGTTGGAACTGGCTGATCTTCAAGGTCCCTTCCAGCCCAACCCACTCTGTGAGAACAGTTCAGAAGGGTTGCTGGGCTCCCATCTGTGATCTCCATCACCCAGGGGCACATGGAAGCTCTGCTCAGGGCAGTCCCAGGCTGCAGGCTCCCTGCAGAGGGAGGGCTGGGAGGATGCTTTCCATCTACTGTCAGAGCCACCCACCCTGGGCTGTCTGTGCAGCTTAGAGGACACAGCAGGAGGAGGACAAAGTGTGAGCACTGCTGTGTCCTTGAGAACACAGCTCACCCTCATTCCTACAGCCTGAAATAAAGGCAGTTACACCCACAGCAAAAATGCATCCATGAGTAGAGCCTGGCCCACACGGCTGCACCTGAGCTGAGCATCCTCCCAGCAAAGCCCAGTCCCACCCTGGCTGGGGCTGCACCAGCTGACTTCATAGGCCCAGTGTGAATATTGGAGGAGCTGAGGTCAGCTCTGTGCATCTGCCCAAACTCCTCCATTTCTGCTCAGCTCTGGGCTTCCCAGCACAGCTCATCCTCTGCTGTCACCGAGCCACGCAGCAGAGCCCTGTTCCCACACAGCTCCAGCTGCAGCCAGGAGCAGCCAGGCCCTGCAGGGCTCATTGCAGACAGAACAAACTCAGCCTCTGCAGGGAAGGAGACTCCACAGCCTCTCTGGGCAGCCTTTGCTGTCCTCAGGCTGCAGCAAGTCCCCAGTCCTGGGGTCAGCCCCCTTTGGTGTGTGTCTGCAGTGGGAAGGTTACTAAGGAGTACTCTGAAAGCAGCACTTGGCCTCAGCACTTAAAGCTCATCCCTGCTGGCTTTGGAGACAAGTGAAGCCCATGTGTGAGACCTACTAGCTGAAGGAACCTGTTGGTCTCAGCAGCCTGGGGCAGGGGGTGAGGTCCAGGTTGAGCAGAAAAAGGGTCCAGCCCCTGCTTTGCCTGCATGCCAGACCTAGGAAGCTGAAGCAGCTGCTGTGGCCATGAGACGGTGTGGGCAGGGTTGGGACTGCTGCCAAGTCTCACACCTCCCCTCTTCTCCTCCTGAGCACTGCTCCCTTCCCATCTTTTATTCCTTTCCTCTACCCCTTTCCCCACCTTGGTTCATCTTGGCCTGGATCTTAAGCAACTACTTCAAAAGAGAGGGAGCTGAGGGGGGTCCTCACTGTGGTGGGACTCATCACATGGTCAGGTCACCAAGTCAAAAGTGCTTCAGTGAATGTGAGTGAGCCAAGGTGAAGGGCCTGGAGCAGCTGTGTGAGGAGCAAAGGCTGAGAGCCCTGGGGCTGTGCAGCCTGCAGAAGAGCAGCCCCAGAGGGCATCTGAGCAATGCTCAGCAAGAGCTGAAGGAGCTGTGGGGGGCAAGAGGCTGGGGCCAGGCTCTGCTGAGTGGTGCCCAGGGACAGGCCAAGGGGCACAGAGTGGAAGGCAGGAGGTGGCAGCTGAGCAGGAGGAGAAAGTTGTTTGGTGTGAGGGTGCTGGAGGCCTGGAGCAGGCTGCCCAGAGAGGTTGTGGAGTCTCCTTGTGTGGAGAGCTTCCAACCCCCCCTGGGCACTGTGCTGCTGGGCAAGCTGCTGTGGGTGCCCTGCTGGAGCAAGGGTTGGGCTGGGGGAGATCCAGAGATCCCTTCCCACCTCACCATTGCTGGGGCTGTGTCTGATTCAGTGAATGCTCACTGCCCTCTACCCAGCAAATGCTCCTCCTTAGGGAATCATTTTAGTTGGAAAAGACCTTTCAGATCATCCAGTCCAGCTCTGCCAGGGCACCACCAACCCATGGCCCTCAGCACCACATCTCCACAATTTTGAATCCCCTCCAGGGATGAGGACTCCACCACTGGCCTGGACGACCCTTTTGGGGCAGAAATTGTTCCTCACGTCCAACCTGAACCTCCCCTGGGACGCCCTAAGTCCGTTTCCTCTGGCCCTATCACACCAACAACGGCTTCCTGCACTCCTGCAGCAGGGGGTAAAAGCCTCCCTCAGCGACCGCAGGACCCCACCGGACGCCCCCGCCCCGGAGCCTATCCCCCTCCTCTCCCTCATCCTCCTCTCGGGGGGCTGCACAGGCTCCGGGGCACCTCAGGCAAGGGCCGGGGGTGCCCCGCTCATGGCGCTCGAGCGCTGTGAAGGGGCTGGGGTCAGCCTCTCCGCCGGCGCGGGGCGAGAGCGGGGCCAAGGCGAGGGCCGGGACTGGGGCCGGGCAGGGGTGGACGAGAGCGGCCGGAGGGGGCTGCGGAGCCGCCGAGGAGGGCGGAAACAGGGTGGGGGGAGGTTTGCGTCAGTGAGGGAGCTGGGAGCGGGCGGGACGGACGGACGGACCGAGGGGCGGACGGACAGACAGACAACGGAGGGACCGAGCCCGCGGAGCTGCAGCGGCACTCCCCGCTCGCCCCCATGGAGCTGTGTCCGGCCCCCGCTGCCCCCTCGGGCTGGGCGCTGCCGCTTCTCCTCGCCCTGGGCGCGGGGCTCAGCCGGGCTACCCCGCACCTGCGCTACAGTCGCCCGGGATCCCGCAGCAAGTGAGTTACCGACCGCCCCGGGGCTGCCGACGGGCCAGCCGGGGCCGCCCGGGGCCAGCCGGGGCGGGAGGGCTGGGGCGGCCCGGGGGGGCTGGGACGGGAAAAGGAGAGCCGGAGCAGGAAGGCTGGAGCATCCTGAGGGTACTGGGGCAGGCAGGGGTGCCAGTGTGGGAGGGCTGGGGCGGCCCGGGGGTGCTGGGGTGGGCAGAGGTGCCAGGGCAGAGGGTTGGGGCAGCCCGGGGGTGCTGGAGCGGGAAGAGGAGAGCCGGAGCAGGAAGGCTGGAGCATCCTGAGGGTACTGGGGCAGGCAGAGGTGCCAGGGCTGAAGCAGCCCGGGGATGCTGCGGCGAGCTGGGGCAGGCAGAGGTGCCAGGGTGGGAGGGCTGGGGCGGCCCGGGGGTGCTGGGGTGGGCAGAGGTGCCAGTGCGGGAGGGTTATGGCAGCCCGGGGGTGCTGCGGCGAGCTGGGGCAGGCAGAGGTGTCAGGGCGGGAGGGCTGGGGCGGCCCGGGGGTGCTGGGGCAGGCAGAGGTGCCGGGGCGGGCGGACTGAGACAGCCTGGCCGTGCTGGGCCAGGCAGGGGAGAGCCGCAGCAGGAGGGCTGGAGCAGCCTGGGAGTGCTGGGGCGGATTGGGACAGCCTGGCATGTCGAGGCGAGATGGGGGTCGCTTCAGGGGGTCCCCTCATGCTGTGCCTTCCCTGACGCCCGCTGTGCTGCCCTGCCCTGCTCAGGAACTGGTGCGCCTACATCGTGAACAAGAACGTGAGCTGCTCGGTGCTGGACGGGACGGAGAGCTATGTCCAAGCCCAGTACAGATGCGCCTGGAACCAGTTCCCCTGCCAGCCCACCTCGGTGTAAGTAGCTAAGGAGGAGCCCTCGGAGGGCAAGTGGCTGCCGCAGCACTCGGGCTGTGCCCCGCGCCTCAAGACTCTGAGGGCCGGGGCAGGGGGAGGCGTCCCGGCTCTGCTCCGCGGCACGCCCCGAACAAAGCAAGCTCTGCCCACAGCCATCAGCCCTCAGCCGTCAGCTCGCAGCCATCAGCCCCGCAGCGCTAATTGGAGCCAGATTGCCTGCAGGGCCAGGCCGGAGGGCAGCGGTGCTGGCACCCCTCGGTGCCCCACACCCTGCTTCCCTGGTGTGCTGGGGCTTGGGCTGGGCAGCCAGAATGTCAGCATCTGCTGGGAGCACACCTGGCTACCCCAGGGCAGCTGTGCTAGGGCATGGCAGTGCTCAGAGCCATAGAATCAGAGAAGTGTTTGGGTTGGAAAAGCCCTCTGAGATCGCCCAGTCCAATCAGTAGCCCAACCATGTCCATCAAACCACAGCCCTGAAGGCCATGTTTCTTGAACACCTCCAGGGATGGTGACTCTACCACCTCCCTGGGCAATCCCTGACCGCTCTTGAAGCACAGAAATTGTTCCTCATGTCCAACCTAACCCTCCCCTGGCACAGTTTCAGGCCATTTCATCTCATCCTCTCACTTGTTACTAGGGAGAAGAGACCAACCCCCACGTGAATCCAGCCTCCTTTCAGGGAGCTGTAGAGAGCAGTAAGATCTCTGCTCTTCTGAGGAAAGAGCCTCAAGTTGTGCCAAGGGAGATTCAGGTTGGACATGAGGAACAACTTCTCCATAGAAAGGGTTCTCAGGCACTGGCCCAGGCTGCCCAAGGAGGTGGTAGAGCCCTTATCCCTGCAGATGTTTCAAAGCTGCATGAATGTGGTGCTGAGGGAGGTGGTTTGGTGGCAGTGGCTCAGCAGCAGTGGTGGGGTTGTGAGCTCCAGGTGAGATGTTGGACTTGCTGATCTCAAAGGTCACCTCCAACCTCAACACCTCTGTGTTCTGTGATCCTGCAGCAGAGCTGTGTGAGCAGGTACAGCGGTCAGGGAGCAGCCATACCTCAGTTATGCTCAGGCACATCCCCTTTGCTTCCCTCCTTGAACAGCAGCAATATTTGCACACCTCTGATGGAAAGCCGGGGGTGATAAGCACTCTGTGGAGCCATGTCACCTCCCTCAGAAGGCAGGGGAAGGACACCCCGAGATTTTCACAGAGTCACAGCTTGCAATCATGGAATGGTTTGGGTTGGAAGAGACCTCAAAGCTCATCCAGCTCCACGCTCCTGCCATGGGCAGGGACACCTTCCTCCAGCCCAGGTTGCTCAAGGCCTCATCCAGCCTGGCCCTAAACACCTCCAGGGAGGGGGCAGCCACAGCCTCCCCAGAGGGGACCTTAAAGATGGTGGTGGGCAGAGGTGACAGTGAGGATTCTGTTGCAGCAAAGCATAACTTTGGTTTTCATTCTGCACATGAAGCAGTGAGGCTGAGGGCAGGCCCTGGGTGCTGCTGGAATCAGGCTGTGGGGGCTGCCGGTGACACTGCAGCCCTGGGGCCTGGTGACAGTAGGTGCAGGGCTGTCTGTTTGTTTGGATTGCTATTTCTGTTCCCAGAGCAGCTCTGCTCTGCTGGGAGGTGCACAAACAGTGGCACTGGAAGGAAATAACAAAGGCAGCAGACAGCTGAGTGCTGCTGGGGGACGTGGTTTGGCCCTGGCCTTGGTGGGCTTGGACTTGATGGTCCTGGGGGGTCCCCTCCAGCCAAAACAATTCTGTGAGTCTGTGACAGGAAAATCAGTCTGTGGACATGTTAAAAGCAACATCTGCATGTTTTTTGGGATTAAACTACCTGATAGGACTGGGGGGAATGGAACAAAACTAGAAATGGGTAGATTCAGATCGGATGTTAGGAAGAAATTCTTCCCCATGAGGGTGGTGAGACACTGGCAGAGGTTGCCCAGGGAGGTGGTGGAAGCCTCATCCCTGGAGGTGTTTGCAGCCAGGCTGGATGTGGCTGTGAGCAACCTGCTGTAGTGTGAAGTGTCCCTGCCACTGGATGATCCTTGAGGTCCCTTCCAACCCTAACATGAGCTGTTAAAAATTCATCTTGGGGTTGGATTTCTCCTCTTTCCTTTGCTAATGTTTGAAACGTCCTTGGGGGTGTTCAAGGAATGTGTGGCCATGACTCTCTGGGCCATGGTCTAATGGCCATGGTGGTGGTAGTTTGAAG